>NW_021264056.1:0-61163 GCF_002162155.2 Triticum dicoccoides
TGATTTTGTTAGTGTTCTAGGCTCGCGTCTCTAGCACAGTCTAGCCTAGGACCAGCACAGTACCGTCGTTGAGCGTTTATTCAACTTTGCATCTCTAAATTGATTATTGCTGACCCTTTTTGCTACCATATTATAAGCCTTCCCAGCTCCACATACATCTACGTCGTGCGTTTGACTCTCCCTGGTAATCGCTCTATCCAAGCTTTGAGAGTTTTTGACTACAACGGTTGCCGATCACCGCCTGCTGCTGGGTAAGAACTGGTAAGAATTTGAGATTTGCTTGACGGATTTGTGACACCCACCACCACCACTTGTTCGTAGTCTGCAGGATCATATTCTTGTGTGTTTCTATTGCTGCTAACCATGCCAGGATCACAAGCCGACGAGATTGACTGGGAGAATTTATCGAACAAGGAGCTTCATGATAAGTTTCAGCAAATGATGACTGAACAGGTGCAAGATGTGCTGAACAATTTTGAAGAGGCCATGGAGAAGATCACTGGCCTTGAGAAGACGTTCGAAACAAAGCTCGATAACAAGTTTAATGAATTGCTCGCGCGTCTTCCACCACCACCACCCGCTGTACCTAACGCACCTCTCCAACAACAACAACAACGACTATCTCCACGTCGCGAAGCAGACCTCCGCCGAGCAAGCCGTGTTCCTCTTGCGTTTGGCCAAACTGTTGGTGCTGCTGTTGATACTTCTGTGGCTCCTGCTGCTGATGCGGAGGAGGATGATTATGTGGGAGATTATGAGGATGAGGTTGATCAAAATCAACACTACATGCAGCCACCTGTACCACCACCAGCAGGTCGACCTCAGGTATATATTCGTAATGGTAGGCCTGCACCACCACCTCAGGTACGCGATGATGTCCATATTCCTAAACTGACATTGAATATTCCACCATTTGAGGGTAGATATGTTCCTGATATATATCTTACTTGGGAGTTAGAAACTGAACAACGATTTACATGTTTACAATATCCTGAGGAGAGACGAGTTGCTGCTGCTGTTTGTGCTTTCACTAGTTTTGCATGTGTATGGTGGTCTGAACATTGTAGATTATATCCTATTCCAACTACTTGGGCTGCTTTGAAAACTGCTATGCGTACGCGTTGGGTTCCACCATATTATCAACGTGAATTGCTTCAAAAATTGCAGCGTTTAAGACAAGGGAAAAATTCTGTAGAAGAATATTATCAGGAATTACAAACTGGCATGATTAGATGTTGTATTGTTGAGGAGAATGAAGCTATGCTTGCACGTTTTCTGGGTGGATTAAATAGAGAGATTCAGACCATTCTAGACTATAAGGAGTATACTAATATCACTCGTTTATTCCATCTTGCTTGTAAAGCTGAACGTGAAGTGCAGGATCGACAAGCATTGGGGCGAACTAACTTTTCTGCAGGCCGACCTTCATCATGGACACCACGTGCATCTTCTACTTCAACTGCACCAGCACCTCCATCCGGTGCCACCTCCAGCCGTGATACAAGAAAACATGCACAACCACCATTATCTTCCAAGAGCGCACCTGCGGGTCCTGCACAGCGTTCTTCTTCTTCCATGGCATCAACAGGGCACACAAGTGATATTATTTGTCGTCGTTGTAAGGGAGGAGGTCATTATGCGAGGGAATGCAAATCTCCACGTGTGATGATTGCTACCGCGGATGGTGGATATGAGTCCGCTAGTGACTATGATGAGGAGACATTGGCTCTTATTACACGTGAAGAACATGGTGGAGATGATTCTGATCATGAGACGCAATACATGGCTCCTGAAGACGCTGACAAGTATGAATGTTTAGTTGCTCAACGTGTTTTGAGTGTGCAGGTCACACAAGCTGAGCAAAATCAGAGGCACAATTTGTTCTATACCAAGGGAGTTGTGAAGGAACGTTCTGTACGCGTCATAATAGACGGAGGGACCTGCAACAACTTGGCTAGCATGGAGATGGTGGAGAAGCTTTCTCTCACCACAAGACCACATCCACATCCTTACTACATCCAATGGTTCAACAACAGCGGCAAGGTTAAGGTAACACGTACTGTTCGTGTGCATTTTAGTATCTCTACATATGCTGATTATGTTGATTGTGATGTGGTACCTATGCAAGCATGTTCCTTATTACTTGGTAGACCATGGCAATTTGATAAAAATTCTGTACACCATGGTAGAAACAATCACTATACTCTTGTTCATAAGGATAAAAATATTACTTTGCTTCCTATGACTCCTGATTCCATTTTGAAAGATGATATTAATAGAGCTAATAAAGCACAACAGGAGAAGAATAAGAGTGAAAATCAGATTGTGGCAAAAGAATTTGAGCAACAAATGAAGCCTAATAATAAACCATCTAGTGTTGCTTCTGAAATTAAATTGAAAAGTGCATGTTTATTTGCCACCAAATATGATATTGATGAGCTAGATTTCAGCAAATCTGTTTGCTATGCTTTTGTGTGCAAAGAGGCATTATTTTCATTCGAGGACGTGCCTTCCTCTTTGCCTCCTGCTGTCACTAACATTTTGCAGGACTTCACTGACGTCTTTCCACAAGACGTGCCACCGGGATTACCGCCTATTCGAGGGATTGAGCATCAGATTGACTTAATTCCCGGTGCTTCACTGCCAAACCGTGCACCATACCGTACCAATCCAGAGTAGACGAAGGAGATTATGTGTCAAGTACAAGAGCTTCTCGACAAAGGTTATATACGCGAATCCCTTAGTCCTTGTGCTGTTCCTATTATTCTAGTGCCGAAAAAGGATGGTACATCACGTATGTGTGTTGATTGTAGAGGCATTAATAATATTACTATTCGTTATCGTCATCCTATTCCTAGGCTAGATGATATGCTTGATGAATTGAGTGGCTCTACAATATTCTCCAAAGTTGATTTGCGTAGTGGCTACCATCAAATTCGTATGAAATTGGGAGATGAATGGAAAACAGCATTTAAAACTAAGTTTGGATTATATGAGTGGTTAGTCATGCCTTTTGGGTTAACTAATGCACCTAGTACTTTCATGAGATTAACGAACGAAGTTTTACGTGCTTTCATTGGACGATTTGTGGTAGCTTACTTTGATGACATATTGATTTATAGCAGATCTTTGGAAGAACATTTGGAACATTCACGTGCTGTTTTTATTGCTCTACGTGATGCACGTTTGTTTGGTAACCTTGGGAAGTGCACCTTTTGCACCGACCGAGTATCTTTTCTTGGCTATGTTGTTACTCCACAGGGAATTGAAGTTGATAAAGCCAAGATTGAAGCTATTGAGAGTTGGCCGCAGCCCAAAACGGTCACACAAGTGAGGAGTTTTCTTGGCCTCGCTGGATTCTATAGGCGTTTTGTGAGAGATTTCAGCACCATTGCTGCACCTCTCAATGAGCTTACAAAGAAAGATGTGCCTTTTCTTTGGGGTACCGCACAGGAAGAAGCCTTCACGGTATTGAAAGATAAGTTGACACATGCTCCTTTACTCCAACTTCCTGATTTTAATAAGACTTTTGAGCTTGAATGTGATGCTAGTGGAATTGGATTAGGAGGTGTGTTATTACAAGATGGCAAACCTGTTGCATACTTTTCTGAAAAATTGAATGGGCCTAGTCTGAATTATTCTACTTATGATAGAGAATTATATGCTCTTGTTCGGACTTTAGTGATGAGGACATCAATACAATTGTTACACCCACAGCCCCTGCTGCTATACATACTGGACCAATTACTAGAGCTCGTACACGCCAACTAAATTACCAGGTACTTTCGTTTCTTGGTAATGATTCTAATGTTCATGAGAATATGATGCTGCCTAAATTGGATACATTTGTTTTGCTTACAAATGAAGGGCCTAGCTTGGAGAAGGATGAACATTGGAGCAAGAACAAGCATGGAGATGATGGCATGCGCAAGGGGAACAAGAACGGAGTTACAAGTGATGATTTCAGGACTTTGAAGCCACCATAATGGGTGCATGAAGCCTTGGACGAAATATACAAGATGCCACTTCATAAATTTCGTCCCGAGGCTATTTTAGGTGCTGCGTCACCTTATTATTGGGCCAGGCCCATGTAATTTCGAAATACATAAGTATAGGCTATTTTTAGAGTCCGTATGTGTGGGAAAACAAGAGATAGGGTTGATTTCGGGCTCCTCCACCAAGGGCCACGAAATTCCCCCCTCTTCCTCCATATATACAGCCCTTAGGGCATCGTTTAGACTTTGGGTTTTGTTTAGATTAAAAGTTCGCCATAGCTGCAACTTCGCGTACTTCGTTTGTGTTCAACGACCAGACAAAGGCGTCACAGAACCCCACCTTGATCAATAAAGCTTTCATCTTATATTCGCAATATCCAGATTGCAATCTTAGTTTCTTGCTTGTTCTTCGTTTGCTCGCAGGAAACAGACCCTCGTGGTCAGGTTGATCGTGCTCCGGCGTGGTCAATAACCTCTCGGAGTTGGTTTAGCGATTGCTAAGGCGCGACGTCCTCGCACGTTCGTAGTCGGATCGTCAAAGTCGACTTCCACCAAAGCGAAATCCACCATCTCATCGAAAGACGGGACACCTTTGCCTCTATCAGTAGAATAATTCAGACTAGGCCCACTCAATTTTTCAGAAAAGTATGCAACAGGTTTGCCATCTTGTAAGAACACACCTCCTAATCCAATTCCACTAGCATCACATTCAAGCTCAAAAGTCTTATTAAAATCAGGAAGTTGGAGTAAAGGAGCATGTGTCAACTTATCTTTCAATACCGTGAAGGCTTCTTCCTGTGCGGTACCCCAAAGAAAAGGCACATCTTTCTTTGTAAGCTCATTGAGAGGTGCAGCAATGGTGCTGAAATCTCTCACAAAACGCCTATAGAATCCAGCGAGGCCAAGAAAACTCCTCACTTGTGTGACCGTTTTGGGCTGCGGCCAACTCTCAATAGCTTCAATCTTGGCTTTATCAACTTCAATTCCCTGTGGAGTAACAACATAGCCAAGAAAAGATACTCGGTCGGTGCAAAAGGTGCACTTCCCAAGGTTACCAAACAAACGTGCATCACGTAGAGCAATAAAAACAGCACGTGAATGTTCCAAATGTTCTTCCAAAGATCTGCTATAAATCAATATGTCATCAAAGTAAGCTACCACAAATCGTCCAATGAAAGCACGTAAAACTTCGTTCGTTAATCTCATGAAAGTACTAGGTGCATTAGTTAACCCAAAAGGCATGACTAACCACTCATATAATCCAAACTTAGTTTTAAATGCTGTTTTCCATTCATCTCCCAATTTCATACGAATTTGATGGTAGCCACTACGCAAATCAACTTTGGAGAATATTGTAGAGCCACTCAATTCATCAAGCATATCATCTAGCCTAGGAATAGGATGACGATAACGAATAGTAATATTATTAATGCCTCTACAATCAACACACATACGTGATGTACCATCCTTTTTCGGCACTAGAATAATAGGAACAGCACAAGGACTAAGGGATTCGCGTATATAACCTTTGTCGAGAAGCTCTTGTACTTGACACATAATCTCCTTCGTCTACTCTGGATTGGTACGGTATGGTGCACGGTTTGGCAGTGAAGCACCGGGAATTAAGTCAATCTGATGCTCAATCCCTCGAATAGGCGGTAATCCCGGTGGCACGTCTTGTGGAAAGACGTCAGTGAAGTCCTGCAAAATGTTAGTGACAGCAGGAGGCAAAGAGGAAGGCACGTCCTCGAATGAAAATAATGCCTCTTTGCACACAAAAGCATAGCAAACAGATTTGCTGAAATCTAGCTCATCAATATCATATTTGGTGGCAAATAAACATGCACTTTTCAATTTAATTTCAGAAGCAACACTAGATGGTTTATTATTAGGCTTCATTTGTTGCTCAAATTCTTTTGCCACAATCTGATTTTCACTCTTATTCTTCTCCTGTTGTGCTTTATTAGCTCTATTAATATCATCTTTCAAAATGGAATCAGGAGTCATAGGAAGCAAAGTAATATTTTTATCCTTATGAACAAGAGTATAGTGATTGTTTCTACCATGGTGTACAGAATTTTTATCAAATTGCCATGGTCTACCAAGTAATAAGGAACATGCTTGCATAGGTACCACATCACAATCAACATAATCAGCATATGTAGAGATACTAAAATGCACACGAACAGTACGTGTTACCTAAACCTTGCCGCTGTTGTTGAACCATTGGATGTAGTAAGGATGTGGATGTGGTCTTGTGGTGAGAGAAAGCTTCTCCACCATCTCCATGCTAGCCAAGTTGTTGCAGCTCCCTCCGTCTATTATGACGCGCACAGAACGTTCCTTCACAACTCCCTTGGTATGGAACAAATTGTGCCTCTGATTTTGCTCAGCTTGTGTGACCTGCACACTCAAAACACGTTGAGCAACTAAACATTCATACCTGTCAGCGTCTTCAGGAGCCATGTATTGCGTCTCATGATCAGAATCATCTCCACCATGTTCTTCACGTGTAATAAGAGCCAAAGTCTCCTCATCATAGTCACTAGCGGACTCATAGCCACCATCCGCGGTAGCAATCATCACACGCGGAGATTTGCATTCTCTCGCATAATGACCTCCTCCCTTACAACGACGACAAATAATATCACTTGTGTGTCCTGTTGATGCCATGGAAGAAGAAGAACGCTGTGCAGGCCCCGCAGGTGCGCTCTTGGCAGATAATTGTGGTTGTGCCTGTTTTCTTGTATCACGGCTGGAGGTGGCACCGGATGGAGGTGCTGGTGCAGTTGAAGTAGAAGATGCACGTGGTGTCCATGATGAAGGTCGGCCTGCAGAAAAGTTAGTTCGCCCCAATGCTTGTCGATCCTGCACTTCACGTTCAGCTTTACAAGCAAGATGGAATAAACGAGTGATATTAGTATACTCCTTATAGTCTAGAATGGTCTGAATCTCTCTATTTAATCCACCCAGAAAACGTGCAAGCATAGCTTCATTCTCCTCAACAATACCACATCTAATCATGCCAGTTTGTAATTCCTGATAATATTCTTCTACAGAATTTTTTCCTTGTCGTAAGCGCTGTAATTTTTGAAGCAATTCATGTTGATAATATGGTGGAACCCAACGCGTACGCATAGCAGTTTTCAAAGCAGCCCAAGTAGTTGGAATAGGATATAATCTACAATGTTCAGACCACCATACACATGCAAAACTAGTGAAAGCACAAACAGCAGCAGCAACTCGTCTCTCCTCAGGATATTGTAAACATGTAAATCGTTGTTCAGTTTCTAACTCCCAAGTAAGATATATATCAGGAACATATCTACCCTCAAATGGTGGAATATTCAATTTCAGTTTAGGAATATTGACATCATCTCGTACCTGAGGTGGTGGTGCAGGCCTACCATTACGAATATATACCTGAGGTCGACCTGCTGGTGGTGGTGCTGGTGGCTGCTCGTAGATCTGATTTTGATCAACCTCATCCTCATAATCGCCCGCATACTCATCATCCTCTTGGGTACCAGCAGCAGCAGTAGCAGGAGCCAAAGAAGCACCAACAGCAGTAGCAGCGGCACCAGAATTTTGTCCTGGCTCAATAGGAACACGCTGTGCTCGTCCATACTGATTCGGAAGGGGGCGTAGTTGTTGTTGTTGCAGAGGTGCGACAGGTGCAGCCGGTGGTGGAAGACGCGCAAGCAGTTCATTAAATCTGTTATCGAGCTTTGTTTCGAACGTCTTCTCAAGGCCAGTGATCTTCTCCATGGCCTCTTCAAAATTGTTCAGCACATCTTGTACCTGTTCAGTCATCATTTGCTGAAACTTATCTTGAAGCTCCTTGTTCGATAAGTTCTCCCAGTCAATCTCGTCGGCTTGTGATCCTGGCATGGTTAGCAGCAATAGAAACACACAAATATATGATCCTAGAGACTACTAAGAAGTGGTGGTGGTGTATCACAAATCCGTCAAGCAAATCTCAAATTCTTACCAGTTCTTACCCAGCAGCAGGCGGTGATCGGCAACCGTTGTAGTCAAAAACTCTCAAAGCTTGGATAGAGCGATTACCAGGGAGAGTCAAACACACGACGTAGATGTATGTGGAGCTGGGAAGGCTTATAGTATGGTAGCAAAAAGGGTCAGCAATAATCAATTCAGAGATGCAAAGTTGAATAAACGCTCAACGACGGTACTGTGCTGGTCCTAGGCTAGACTGTGCTAGAGACGCGAGCCTAGAACACCAACAAAATCACGGCGCGGCACGTAAACAAGGGAAAAGCACACTCTGAATTTTTTTTTCGCTCTTTTTTTGCGTTTTTTTTGCGCTGCTTTTTTTTTGCGAAAAATCACTATAATGGCGAGTGTCTCAAAACTCTTCCTAGGTCAAACTGACAGGATGGGCACGAAATTTTTTTTTTCGACCAATTTTTTTTTCCGACTGCCCGGACCCCAAAACTGGAAACGGGTCAAAAAAAACTTCCTATAATGGCACCTGTCTCAAAACACTCAGAAACACCTAAAAATAGGATAGCCAGAATTTTTTTCGAAAAATGCGTTTTCAAAAAATTTTGGGCCTAAACGGAGCGTGGTTTCCCGACTCTTTTTTTTTCCGAAACCTGCTCCGGCAAGGAAACACGAATCGGAAACTAGATGGATCTCGAAAACAAACCTAATAAGCAAGGAACTCGGATTGGTGGTGGATATATGGTGGTGGTATATGGCAGCGGTGGTGGTAGCGGTGGTAGTATATGGATATGGATCGGTGGTGGTATATGGACATGGATTGGTGGTGGTATATGGATACGGGTTCGGAGCGGTGGTGGTAGATGGCAGGGGCGATGATGATGGTGCGGCGGCGGCGTGACAACTTATGACCAGAACTCGAAACTCTAAAAGACTAGACTCTAAGACCAGCAACTAGACCGACGATGCAACCGCAAATTCAACAAAGCAAAACCCTAAAAAGATTATGCAAAGGCTCAGATTGGTTCGGATATGATGAACTAACCCTAATTTTTTTGTGGCTTTTTCGTGGACTGTAGGTATGAAGAACAGACTCGATCTAAACTACGAAAAACTGTTAAATCTCATCGAACAACCTGAAAATCTGATACCACTTGATAGAGGCAAAGGTGTCCCGTCTTTCGATGAGATGATGGATATCGCTTTGGTGGAAGTCGACTTTGACGATCCGACTACGAACGTGCGAGGACGTCGCGCCTTAGCAATCGCTAAACCAACTCCGAGAGGTTATTGACCACGTCGGAGCACGATCAACCTGACCACGAGGGTCTGTTTCCTGCGAGCAAACGAAGAACAAGCAAGAAACTAAGATTGCAATCTGGATATTGCGAATATAAGATGAAAGCTTTATTGATCAAGGTGGGGTTCTGTGACGCCTTTGTCTGGTCGTTGAAAACAAACGAAGTACGCGAAGTTGCAGCTATGGCGAACTTTTAATCTAAACAAAACCCAAAGTCTAAACGATGCCCTAAGGGCTGAATATATGGAGGAAGAGGGGGAATTTCGTGGCCCTTGGTGGAGGGGTCCGAAATCAACCCTATCTCTTGTTTCCCCACACATACGGACTCTAAAAATAGCCTATACTTATGTATTTCGAAATTACATGGGCCTGGCCCAATAATAAGGTGACGCAGCACCTAAAATAGCCTCGGGACGAAATTTATGAAGTGGCATCTTGTATATTTCGTCCAAGGCTTCATGCACCCATTATGGTGGCTTCAAAGTCCTGAAATCATCACTTGTAACCCCGTTCTTGTTCCCCTTGCGCATGCCATCATCTCCATGCTTGTTCTTGCTCCAATGTTCATCCTTCTCCAAGCTAGGCCCTTCATTTCTAAGCAAAACAAATATATCCAATTTAGGCAGCATCATATTCTCATGAACATTAGAATCATTACCAAGAAACGAAAGTACCTGGTAATTTAGTTGGCGTGCACGAGCTCTAGTAATTGGTCCAGTATGTATAGCAGCAGGGGCTGTGGGTGTAACAATTGTATTGATGTCCTCATCAGACTTGGACTCTATCTTCTCTTGGCCCAAAAGTGACGTGAGAGGACTTTTTGAACACAACCTAAACTTCTCCTTTTCCCGTATCTTCATATGTGGATTGTACAAATGTCCCATACACCTGCAATTAGACAAAACACAAAAGTGTGTGAAGTATTTTTGTTCTGGATAACATAAATAGATTATTGAATAGTTTGCATTAGAAATCACCTGACAAATATGCATGTATGCAAAATTTTTGGTCGTATCCAAGGTATTCATGTCCTCATCATCCTCCCCTTTTTGAAAACAAAGCCGTCCTCGGCGTTGCTTAATCTGAAATGTGGCTAACAAAAGAGACAAGGTGTACATGTTGTATATGTATATGTCATTCAGTTTAACTTCCCTTGTTTTTTGCACGTATGACACATGTATACATGAGTAACTTTCATAGTTCATAAAAACTAAAGCCAAAAAATTATCACAAGAAGTAGAAGGCATGAAAATATTAGAACTCAGTTTGCACATATAAGTGAAGCTCTTATTCATTTCAAAAGATTCGCAATGTTCATCCTTAAACCATCCCAACTTTGGTGAATAAACCTTACTTGCATCAAATTTACATGCTACAACATGCTTAAATGAGCAAACATGCAATAAGTCATTGGACACAGAATCATCACCAAGATT
This sequence comes from Triticum dicoccoides, assembly GCF_002162155.2. Lineage (NCBI taxonomy): Eukaryota > Viridiplantae > Streptophyta > Magnoliopsida > Poales > Poaceae > Triticum > Triticum dicoccoides. Next base: position 10,695 of record NW_021264056.1, read on the forward strand.
GGAGGCCATATCAAAATGATTAAACATTAGTTCTTTTGCATCAACAGTTAATTCAATGGGTGCACTCAAAATTGTTGATATTTCAGTTGTTTGATCACTCTCTAAAATAGGTGGTGTGCTCAAATCAACAGGTAACTCAATACATGACGCATTCAAGTTAACTAGGCATGCATCTTTCTCATGTGAAGTTATATCATCAATATCTTTACTGTTACCTTGTGGCAAAGATGTAGCTGATGTAGGTACGGACGTTGACAATGTACCATACCCTTGAGATGATGCCGCGCTCATAATCCAAGGTGCAATGATGGAGGAACCCACCGGCGGTGGTGAGCATGAACTGGAATAGTAGTTGTTGTAGTCATCTAATGCATCCTCCTGTATCTGTCTCTCAAAGATACAAGCACGGACATACATACCAGTAATGCAACGAGGAATATACTGAAATCTTGCCTGAATATCATGGTTCAAACCACCAAAAAATCTATTCATTGTATCATTCTCAGATTCTTCTATGTCACAATGATGCATATAAGATTTGAACTCTTGGTAGTAAGCATGAACAGTGTTGTTGCCTTGTTTAAATTGTTCAAATTTGCGAAGCAATTCACGACGATAATAAGGAGGGAAAAATTGTTGTCTCATTACAGCTTTCAAAACTTTCCAAGTTGTGGGTTGGTTATCAATGTTTTTCTTACAATGTACACTCCACCAAACAGAAGCAAAATCAGTAAATGCTCTAGTGGCTGCTCGCACTCGCTCAAGTTCAGAAAAGTCATGGTGACTAAAAACTTGTTCTACTTCAAGCTCCCAAGCTAGATAAGTAGTAGGATTAAATCTACCCTCAAATGACGGTAAAAAGATAACCTGACCATGTGCTTGTGTGTGTTGTCCCAACTCTCGTGATGGTGAAGATGTGTCCGTCGTCCAAGAACTTCTATCTTCGGAACCTGTCATGATTAGTAGAAACAAGAAACAAAGTTCAAGAATAATGTTCCTATGAACTACTAGGGTGTGGTGGTAAAGCGCTCACAGTAAAGCAAATATCAATATCTTACAAGTTCTTACCAAGCAGCAGGTGGTGACAGGCAACCAGCGGTGTCAAATAACTCTGAAGATTGTGTAAAGCGGTTGCCAAGGGAACGTACGTATACACGGTGTAGAAATATGTGGAGCTGGGTTGGCTATATATGGTAGCAAAAGATTAGCAATAATCAATTCAGAGATGCGATGTTGAATAAACGCTCAACGACGGTACTGTGCTGGTCCTAGGCTAGACCGAACTAGAGATGCGAGCCTAGAACACTAATGAGGTCACGTCGTAGCACAACTAGCATCAATGAAGGATACTAAGTAGCTTTGGACAGCAAGATATAAGTGAAGATCACAACGGCAGTAAAGATAATGAGGTGAAACAACAGCCAAGCAGGATATATCAACAACTTTGTGATGAGGACATCAATACAATTGTTACACCCACAGCCCCTGCTGCTATACATACTGGACCAATTACTAGAGCTCGTGCACGTCAACTAAATTACCAGGTACTTTCGTTTCTTGGTAATGATTTTAATGTTCATGAGAATATGATGCTGCCTAAATTGGATACATTTGTTTTGCTTACAAATGAAGGGCCTAGCTTGGAGAAGGATGAACATTGGAGCAAGAACAAGCATGGAGATGATGGCATGCGCAAGGGGAACAAGAACGGAGTTACAAGTGATGATTTCAGGACTTTGAAGCCACCATAATGGGTGCATGAAGCCTTGGACGAAATATACAAGATGCCACTTCATAAATTTCGTCCCGAGGCTATTTTAGGTGCTGCGTCACCTTATTATTGGGCCAGGCCCATGTAATTTCGAAATACATAAGTATAGGCTATTTTTAGAGTCCGTATGTGTGGGGAAACAAGAGATAGGGTTGATTTCGGACCCCTCCACCAAGGGCCACGAAATTCCCCCCCTCTTCCTCCATATATACAGCCCTTAGGGCATCGTTTAGACTTTGGGTTTTGTTTAGATTAAAAGTTCGCCATAGCTGCAACTTGGCGTACTTCGTTTGTGTTCAACAACCAGACAAAGGCGTCACAGAACCCCACCTTGATCAATAAAGCTTTCATCTTATATTCGCAATATCCAGATTGCAATCTCAGTTTCTTGCTTGTTCTTCGTTTGCTCGCAGGAAACAGACCCTCGTGGTCAGGTTGATCGTGCTCCGGCGTGGTCAATAACCTCTTGGAGTTGGTTTAGCGATTGCTAAGGCGCGACGTCCTCGCACGTTCGTAGTCGGATCGTCAAAGTCGACTTCCACCAAAGCGAAATCCACCATCTCATCGAAAGACGGGACACCTTTGCCTCTATCAAGTGGTATCAGATTTCCAGGTTGCTCGGTGAGATTTTACAGTTTTTTAGTAGTTTAGATCGAGTCTGTTCTTCATACCTATAGTCCACGAAAAAGCCACAAAAAAAATTAGGGTTAGTTCATCATATCCGAACCAATCTGAGCCTTGCATAATCTTTTTAGGGTTTTGCTTTGTTGAACTTGCGGTTGCATCGTCGTGTCTAGTTGCTGGTCTTAGAGTCTAGTCTTTTAGAGTTTCGAGTTCTGGTCATAAGTTGTCACGCCGCCGCCGCACCATCATCATCGCCCCTGCCATCTACCACCACCGCACCGAATCCGTATCCATATACCACCACCAATCCGTGTCCATATACCACCACCGATCCATATCCATATACTACCACCGCTACCACCACCGCTGCCATATACCACCACCATATATCCACCACCAATCCGAGTTCTTTGTTTATTAGGTTTGTTTTCGGGATCCATCTAGATTCCGATTCGTGTTTCCTTGCCGGAGTAGGTTTCGGAAAAAAAAAAGAGCGAGTCGGGTAGGTTTCCGAGTCGGGTAGCCACGCTCCGTTTAGGCCCAAAATTTTTCGAAAACGCATTTTTCGAAAAAATTTCTTGCTATCCTATTTTTAGGTGTTTCTGAGTGTTTTGAGACAGGTGCCATTATAGGAAGTTTTTTTTGACCCGTTTCCAGTTTTTGGGTCCGGGCAGCCGAAAAAAAAAAATTGGTCGAAAAAATTTCGTGCCCATCCTGTGAGTTTGAGCTAGGAAGAGTTTTGAGACACTCGCCATTATAGTGATTTTTCACAAAAAAAAAGCAGCGCAAAAAAAAAGAGCGCAAAAAAAAAAGAAAAAAGAGCGAAAAAAAAATTCAGAGTGTGCTTTTCCCTTGTTTACGTGCCGCGCCGTGATTTTGTTAGTGTTCTTGGCTCGCGTCTCTAGCACAGTCTAGCCTAGGACCAGCACAGTACCGTCGTTGAGCGTTTATTCAACTTTGCATCTCTGAATTGATTATTGCTGGCCCTTTTTGCTACCATATTATAAGCCTTCCCAGCTCCACATACATCTACGTCGTGCGTTTGACTCTCCCTGGTAATCGCTCTATCCAAGCTTTGAGAGTTTTTGACTACAACGGTTGCCGATCACCGCCTGCTGCTGGGTAAGAACTGGTAAGAATTTGAGATTTGCTTGACGGATTTGTGACACCACCACCACCACTTGTTCGTAGTCTGTAGGATCATATTCTTGTGTGTTTCTATTGCTGCTAACCATGCCAGGATCACAAGCCGACGAGATTGACTGGGAGAATTTATCGAACAAGGAGCTTCATGATAAGTTTCAGCAAATGATGACTGAACAGGTGCAAGATGTGCTGAACAATTTTGAAGAGGCCATGGAGAAGATCACTGGCTTTGAGAAGACGTTCGAAACAAAGCTCGATAACAAGTTTAATGAATTGCTCGCGCGTCTTCCACCACCACCACCCGCTGCAGCTAACGCACCTCTCCAACAACAACAACAACGACTACCTCCACGTCGCGAAGCAGACCTCCGCCGAGCAAGCCGTGTTCCTCTTGCGTTTGGCCAAACTGTTGGTGCTGCTGTTGATACTTCTGTGGCTCCTGCTGCTGATGCGGAGGAGGATGATTATGTGGGAGACTATGAGGATGAGGTTGATCAAAATCAACACTACGTGCAGCCACCTGTACCACCACCAGCAGGTCGACCTCAGGTATATATTCGTAATGGTAGGCCTGCGCCACCACCTCAGGTACGAGATGATGTCCATATTCCTAAACTGAAATTGAATATTCCACCATTTGAGGGTAGATATGTTCCTGATATATATCTTACTTGGGAGTTAGAAACTGAACAACGATTTACATGTTTACAATATCCTGAGGAGAGACGAGTTGCTGCTGCCGTTTGTGCTTTCACTAGTTTTGCATGTGTATGGTGGTCTGAACATTGTAGATTATATCCTATTCCAACTACTTGGGCTGCTTTGAAAACTGCTATGCGTACGCGTTGGGTTCCACCATATTATCAACGTGAATTGCTTCAAAAATTGCAGCGTTTAAGACAAGGGAAAAATTCTGTAGAAGAATATTATCAGGAATTACAAACTGGCATGTTTAGATGTGGTATTGTTGAGGAGAATGAAGCTATGCTTGCACGTTTTCTGGGTGGATTAAATAGAGAGATTCAGACCATTCTAGACTATAAGGAGTATACTAATATCACTCGTTTATTCCATCTTGCTTGTAAAGCTGAACGTGAAGTGCAGGATCGACAAGCATTGGGGCGAACTAACTTTTCTGCAGGCCGACCTTCATCATGGACACCACGTGCATCTTCTACTTCAACTGCACCAGCACCTCCATCCGGTGCCACCTCCAGCCGTGATACAAGAAAACAGGCACAACCACCATTATCTGCCAAGAGCGCACCTGCGGGGCCTGCACAGCGTTCTTCTTCTTCCATGGCATCAACAGGGCACACAAGTGATATTATTTGTCGTCGTTGTAAGGGAGGAGGTCATGATGCGAGGGAATGCAAATCTCCGCGTGTGATGATTGCTACCGCGGATGGTGGATATGAGTCCGCTAGTGACTATGATGAGGAGACATTGGCTCTTATTACACGTGAAGAACATGGTGGAGATGATTCTGATCATGAGACGCAATACATGGCTCCTGAAGACGCTGACAGGTATGAATGTTTAGTTGCTCAACGTGTTTTGAGTGTGCAGGTCACACAAGCTGAGCAAAATCAGAGGCACAATTTGTTCCATACCAAGGGAGTTGTGAAGGAACGTTCTGTGCGCGTCATAATAGACGGAGGGAGCTGCAACAACTTGGCTAGCATGGAGATGGTGGAGAAGCTTTCTCTCACCACAAGACCACATCCACATCCTTACTACATCCAATGGTTCAACAACTGCGGCAAGGTTAAGGTAACACGTACTGTTCGTGTGCATTTTAGTATCTCTACATATGCTGATTATGTTGATTGTGATGTGGTACCTATGCAAGCATGTTCCTTATTACTTGGTAGACCATGGCAATTTGATAAAAATTCTGTACACCATGGTAGAAACAATCACTATACTCTTGTTCATAAGGATAAAAATATTACTTTGCTTCCTATGACTCCTGATTCCATTTTAAAAGATGATATTAATAGAGCTAATAAAGCAAAACAGGAGACGAATAAGAGTGAAAATCAGATTGTGGCAAAAGAATTTGAGCAACAAATGAAGCCTAATAATAAACCATCTAGTGTTGCTTCTGAAATTAAATTGAAAAGTGCATGTTTATTTGCCACCAAATCTGATATTGATGAGCTAGATTTCAGCAAATCTGTTTGCTATGCTTTTGTGTGCAAAGAGGTATTATTTTCATTCGAGGACGTGTCTTCCTCTTTGCCTCCTGCTGTCACTAACATTTTGCAGGAGTTCGCTGACGTCTTTCCACAAGACGTGCCACCGGGATTACCGCCTATTCGAGGGATTGAGCATCAAATTGACTTAATTCCCGGTGCTTCACTGCCAAACCGTGCACCATACCGTACCAATCCAGAGGAGACGAAGGAGATTATGCGTCAAGTACAAGAGCTTCTCGACAAAGGTTATATACGCGAATCCCTTAGTCCTTGTGCTGTTCCTATTATTCTAGTGCCGAAAAAGGATGGTACATCACGTATGTGTGTTGATTGTAGAGGCATTAATAATATTACTATTCGTTATCGTCATCCTATTCCTAGGCTAGATGATATGCTTGATGAATTGAGTGGCTCGACAATATTCTCCAAAGTTGATTTGCGTAGTGGCTACCATCAAATTCGTATGAAATTGGGAGATGAATGGAAAACAGCATTTAAAACTAAGTTTGGATTATATGAGTGGTTAGTCATGCCTTTTGGGTTAACTAATGCACCTAGTACTTTCATGAGATTAATGAACGAAGTTTTACGTGCTTTCATTGGACGATTTGTGGTAGTTTACTTTGATGACATATTGATTTATAGCAGATCTTTGGAAGAACATTTGGAACATTTACGTGCTGTTTTTATTGCTCTACGTGATGCACGTTTGTTTGGTAACCTTGGGAAGTGCACCTTTTGCACCGACCGAGTATCTTTTCTTGGCTATGTTGTTACTCCACAGGGAATTGAAGTTGATAAAGCCAAGATTGAAGCTATTGAGAGTTGGCCGCAGCCCAAAACGGTCACACAAGTGAGGAGTTTTCTTGGCCTCGCTGGATTCTATAGGCGTTTTGTGAGAGATTTGATAGAGATGAAGGTCGGCCTGCAGAAAAGTTAGTTCGCCCCAATGCTTGTCGATCCTGCACTTCACGTTCAGCTTTACAAGCAAGATGGAATAAACGAGTGATATTAGTATACTCCTTATAGTCTAGAATGGTCTGAATCTCTCTATTTAATCCACCCAGAAAACGTGCAAGCATAGCTTCATTCTCCTCAACAATACCACATCTAATCATGCCAGTTTGTAATTCCTGATAATATTCTTCTACAGAATTTTTCCCTTGTCTTAAACGCTGCAATTTTTGAAGCAATTCACGTTGATAATATGGTGGAACCCAACGCGTACGCATAGCAGTTTTCAAAGCAGCCCAAGTAGTTGGAATAGGATATAATCTACAATGTTCAGACCACCATACACATGCAAAACTAGTGAAAGCACAAACGGCAGCAGCAACTCGTCTCTCCTCAGGATATTGTAAACATGTAAATCGTTTTTCAGTTTCTAACTCCCAAGTAAGATATATATCAGGAACATATCTACCCTCAAATGGTGGAATATTCAATTTCAGTTTAGGAATATGGACATCATCTCGTACCTGAGGTGGTGGTGGAGGCCTACCATTACGAATATATACCTGAGGTCGACCTGCTGGTGGTGGTGCTGGTGGCTGCTCGTAGATCTGATTTTGATCAACCTCATCCTCATAATCGCCCGCATACTCATCATCCTCCTGGGTACCAGCAACAGCAGTAGCAGGAGCCACAGAAGTATCAACAGCAGCACCAACAGTTTGGCCAAACGCAAGAGGAACACGGCTCGCTCGGCGAAGGTCTATTTCGCGACGTGGAGGTAGTCGTTGTTGTTGTTGTTGGAGAGGTGCGTTAGGTGCAGCGGGTGGTGGTGGTGGAAGACGCGCGAGCAATTCATTAAATCTGTTATCGAGTTTTGTTTCGAACGTCTTCTCAAGGCCAGTGATCTTCTCCATGGCCTCTTCAAAATTGTTCAGCACATCTTGCACCTGTTCCGTCATCATTTGCTGAAACTTATCATGAAGCTCCTTGTTCGATAAGTTCTCCCAGTCAATCTCGTCGGCTTGTGATCCTGGCATGGTTAGCAGCAATAGAAACACACAAGAATATGATCCTACAGACTACTAAGAAGTGGTGGTGGTGTATCACAAATCCGTCAAGCAAATCTCAAATTCTTACCAGTTCTTACCCAGCAGCAGGCGGTGATCGGCAACCGTTGTAGTCAAAAACTCTCAAAGCTTGGATAGAGCGATTACCAGGGAGAGTCAAACACACGACGTAGATGTATGTGGAGCTGGGAAGGCTTATAGTATGGTAGCAAAAAGGGTCAGCAATAATCAATTCAGAGATGCAAAGTTGAATAAACGCTCAACGACGGTACTGTGCTGGTCCTAGGCTAGACTGTGCTAGAGACGCGAGCCTAGAACAGCAACAAAATCACGGCGCGGCACGTAAACAAGGGAAAAGCACACTCTGAAATTTTTGTTTTCGCTCTCTTTTTTTTTGCGCTCTTTTTTTTTGCGCTGTTTTTTTTTGCGAAAAAGCACTATAATGGCGAGTGTCTCAAAACTCTTCCTAGGTCAAACTGACAGGATGGGCACGAAATTTTTTTTTTCGACAAATTTTTTTTTCGACTGCCCGGACCCAAAAGCTGGAAACGGGTCAAAAAAAACTTCCTATAATGGCACCTGTCTCAAAACACTCAGAAACACCTAAAAATAGGATAGCCAGAATTTTTTTCGAAAAATGCGTTTTCGAAAAATTTTGGGCCTAAACGGAGCGTGGCTACCCGACTCTTTTTTTTTCCGAAACCTACTCCGGCAAGGAAACACGAATCGGAATCTAGATGGATCTCGAAAACAAACCTAATATGACAAGAACTCGGATTGGTGGTGGATATATGGTGGTAGATGGCAGCGGTGGTGGTATATGACAGCTGTGGTGGTATATGGATACGGATTCGAAGCGGTGGCGGATAAGCGGTGGTGGTAGATGGCAGGGGTGATGATGATGGTGTGGCGGCGGCGTGACAACTTATGACCAGAACTCGAAACTCTAAAAGACTAGACTCTAAGACCAGCAACTAGACACGACGATGCAACCGCAAATTCAACAAAGCAAAACCCTAAAAAGATTATGCAAAGGCTCAGATTGGTTCGGATATGATGAACTAACCCTAATTTTTTTTGTGGCTTTTTCGTGGACTGTAGGTATGAAGAACAGACTCGATCTAAACTACGAAAAACTGTAAAATCTCACCGAGCAACCTGGAAATCTGATACCACTTGATAGAGGCAAAGGTGTCCCGTCTTTCGATGAGATGGTGGCTTTCGCTTTGGTGGAAGTCGACTTTGACGATCCGACTACGAACGTGCGAGGACGTCGCGCCTTAGCAATCGCTAAACCAACTCCGAGAGGTTATTGACCACGCCGGAGCACGATCAACCTGACCACGAGGGTCTGTTTCCTGCGAGCAAACGAAGAACAAGCAAGAAACTGAGATTGCAATCTGGATATTGCGAATATAAGATGAAAGCTTTATTGATCAAGGTGGGGTTCTGTGACGCCTTTGTCTGGTCGTTGAACACAAACGAAGTACGCGAAGTTGCAGCTATGGCGAACTTTTAATCTAAACAAAACCCAAAGTCTAAACGATGCCCTAAGGGCTGTATATATGGAGGAAGAGGGGGGAATTTCGTGGCCCTTGGTGGAGGAGTCCGAAATCAACCCTATCTCTTGTTTCCCCACACATACGGACTCTAAAAATAGCCTATACTTATGTATTTCGAAATTACATGGGCCTGGCCCAATAATAAAGTGACGCAGCACCTAAAAGATCCTCGGGACGAAATTTATGAAGTGGCATCTTGTATATTTCGTCCAAGGCTTCATGCACCCATTATGGTGGCTTCAAAGTCCTGAAATCATCACTTGTAACTCCGTTCTTGTTTCCCTTGCGCATGCCATCATCTCCATGCTTGTTCTTGCTCCAATGTTCATCCTTCTCCAAGCTAGGCCCTTCATTTGTAAGCAAAACAAATGTATCCAATTTAGGCAGCATCATATTCTCATGAACATTAGAATCATTACCAAGAAACGAAAGTACCTGGTAATTTAGTTGGCGTGCACGAGCTCTAGTAATTGGTCCAGTATGTATAGCAGCAGGGGCTGTGGGTGTAACAATTGTATTGATGTCCTCATCAGATAGCATATTTGTTGTCGTGGATAGATTCTCGAAAATGGCACACTTTATACCATGTCATAAAAGCGATGATGCTGTTAATGTTGCTGATTTGTTCTTTCGTGAAATTATTTGCTTGCATGGTGTGCCAAATACTATTGTTTCAGATCGTGATACTAAATTTCTTAGCCACTTTTGGAGATGTTTATGGGCTAAGTTGGGGACTAAACTGCTTTTTAGTACTACTTGTCACCCCCAAACTGATGGACAAACTGAAGTAGTCAATAGAACGTTGTCTACTATGCTTAGGGCTGTTTTGAAGAATAATAAGAAAATGTGGGAGGAATGCTTGCCTCATATTGAATTTGCTTATAATCGTTCATTGCATTCTACTACTAAGATGTGCCCTTTTGAAGTTGTGTATGGTTTCCTACCTCGTGCACCTATTGATTTGTTGCCTCTTCCATCTTCGGAGGAGGTTAATTTTGATGCTAAACAACGTGCTGAATTGATTTTAAAAATGCATGAGTTAACTAAGGAAAACATTGAGCGTATGAATGCTAAATATAAACTTGCTGGAGATAAGGGTAGAAAACATGTTGTGTTTGCACCTGGAGATCTTGTTTGGTTACATTTGCGTAAGGATAGATTTCCTGATTTGCGCAAATCAAAGTTAATGCCACGTGCTGATGGTCCCTTTAAGGTGTTAGAGAAAATAAATGATAATGCATATAAACTTGAGCTGCCTGCAGATTTTGGGGTTAGTCCCACTTTTAACATTGCAGATTTGAAGCCTTATTTGGGTGAGGAAGATGAACTTCCGTCGAGGACGACTTCATTTCAAGAAGGGGAGGATGATGAGGACATCAATACAATTGTTACACCCACAGCCCCTGCTGCTATACATACTGGACCAATTACTAGAGCTCGTGCACGTCAACTAAATTACCAAGTACTTTCGTTTCTTGGTAATGATTCTAATGTTCATGAGAATATGATGCTGCCTAAATTGGATACATTTGTTTTGCTTACAAATGAAGGGCCTAGCTTGGAGAAGGATGAACATTGGAGCAAGAACAAGCATGGAGATGATGGCATGCGCAAGGGGAACAAGAACGGAGTTACAAGTGATGATTTCAGGACTTTGAAGCCACCATAATGGGTGCATGAAGCCATGGACGAAATATACAAGATGCCACTTCATAAATTTCATCCCGAGGCTATTATAGGTGCTGCGTCACCTTTTTATTGGGCCAGGCCCATGTAATTTCGAAATACATAAATATAGGCTATTTTTAGAGTCCGTATGTGTGGGGAAACAAGAGATAGGGTTGATTTCGGACCCCTCCACCAAGGGCCACGAAATTCCCCCTCTCTTCCTCCATATATACAGCCCTTAGGGCACCGTTTAGACTTTGGGTTTTGTTTAGATTAAAAGTTCGCCATAGCTGCAACTTCGCGTACTTCGTTTGTGTTCAACAACCAGACAAAGGCGTCACAGAACCCCACCTTGATCAATAAAGCTTTCATCTTATATTCGCAATATCCAGATTGCAATCTTAGTTTCTTGCTTGTTCTTTGTTTGCTCGCAGGAAACAGACCCTCGTGGTCAGGTTGATCGTGCTCCGGCGTGGTCAATAACCTCTCGGAGTTGGTTTAGCGATGGCTAAGGCGCGACGTCCTCGCACGTTCGTAGTCGGATCGTCAAAGTCGACTTCCACCAAAGCGATATCCATCATCTCATCGAAAGACGGGACACCTTTGCCTCTATCATATTCGAGGGCACTCCAGGCCTCCTAGCGCAAGCGGGGAGTATTTTCTGGATTCGCACGCTCGCCGCGAGCTGTTTGAGTACTTGTGGGTCCGACACGGACTCCGAATGACAAATTTATGACCGGTTTAGTGAACATCTCTCCATTCTATGGCAGTACTTGAAAGTACTTCATTTTCTCGTGCGCTTTTTGCCTAATTGCCCCAAAATTTCTTGTCCTCTATAGAGGAGATATCCTTTCCACATATATATTGACCGATGCCAGGAATGCCCTTTTGTTCTTGGCTTTCACGCGCATGAGTTACAGCACGCCATCCGGTGAAAACAAGGAGAATAAGGCATATAGCCGCTGGATTTTCTTCAATTTATGGCCAAATGAGATTGCCCGGATCATAGAGCATCTGCAGAAAGGTACGTTTGTCCCTACCAGGGGGCTAATGTCTATAAGCAACATAATCTCTCGAATTTCCTTCAAAAGGAAGTGCCAATGGGTTAAGAAACTTGTCTAAAAAACAACGACGAATGATGTTCTTTGACTTTCGGGGCCAAAAAGTCCCGCTTAAGGACGTATTCGAGGGCACTCCAGGCCTCCTGGCGCAAGCGGGGAGTATTTTCTGGATTCGCGCGCTCGCCGCGAGCTGTTTGAGTACTTGTGGGTCCGACACGGACTCCGAATGACAAAATTATGACCGTTTTAGTGAACATCTCTCCATTCTATGGCAGTACTTGAAAGTACTTCATTTTCTCGTGCGCTTTTTGCCTGATTGCCCCAAAATTTCTTGTCCTTTATATAGGAGATATCGTTTCCACATATATACTGACCGATGCCAGGAATGCCCTTTTGTTCTTGGCTTTCACGCGCGTGAGTTACAGCATGCCATCCGGCGAAAACAAGGAGAATAAGGCATATAGCCGCTGGATTTTCTTCAATTTACGGCCAAATGCGATTGCCCAGATCATAGAGCATCTGCAGAAAGGTACGTTTGTCCCTACCTGGGGGCTAATGTCTATAAGCAACATAATCTCTCGAATTTCCTTCAAAAGGAAGTGCCAATGGGTTCAGAAACTTGTCTGAAAAACAGCGACGAATGATGTTCTTTGACTTTCAGGGCCAAAAAGTCCTGCTTAAGGCCGTATTTCAGGGCACTCCGGGCCTCCTTGCGCAAGCGAGGAGTATTTTCTGGATTCGTGTGCTCGCCGCGAGCTGTTTGAGTACTTGTTGGTCCGACACAGACTCCGAATGACAAAATTATGACCGTTTTAGTGAACATCTCTCCATTCTATGGCAGTACTTGAAAGTACTTCATTTTCTCGTGCGCTTTTTGCCTAATTGCACCAAAATTTCTTGTCCTCTATAGAGGAGATATCGTTTCCACATATATATTGACCGATGCCAGGAATGCCCTTTTGTTCTTGGCTTTCACGCGCATGAGTTACAGCATGCCATCCGGTGAAAACAAGGAGAATAAGGCATATAGCCGCTGGATTTTCTTCAATTTACGGCCAAATGAGATTGCCCGGATCATAGAGCATCTGCAGAAAGGTACCTTTGTCCCTACCAGGGGGGCTAATGTCTATAAGCAAAATAATCTCTCGAATTTCCTTCAAAAGGAAGTGCCAATACATTCAGAAACTTGCCTAAAAAACAGCGACGAATGATGTTCTTTGACTTTCAGGGCCAAAAAGTCCTGCATAAAGCCGTATTTGAGGGTACTCCGGGCCTCCTGGCGCGAGCGGGGAGTATTTTCTGGATTCGCGCGCTCGCCGCGAGCAGTTTGAGTACTTGTGGGTCCGACATGGACTCCGAATGAGAAAATTATGACCGTTTCAGTGAACATCTCTCCATTCTATGGCAGTCCTTGAAAGTACTTCATTTTCTTGTGCGCTTTTTGCCTGATTGCCCCAAAATTTCTTATCCTCTATAGAGGAGATATCGTTTCCACATATATATTGACCAATGCCAGGAATGCCCTTTTGTTCTTGGCTTTCACGCGCATGAGTTGCAGCATGCCATCCGGCGAAAACAAGGAGACTAAGGCATATAGCCGCTGGATTCTCTTCAATTTACGGCCAAATGAGATTGCCCGGTTCATAGAGCATCTACAGAAAGGTACGTTTGTCCCTACAAGGGGGGGGGGCTAATGTCTATAAGCAACATAATCTCTCGAATTTCCTTCAAAAGGAAGTGCCAATGCGTTCAGAAACTTGTCTAAAAAACAGCGACGAATGATGTTCTTTGACTTTCAGGACCAAAAAGTCCTGCTTAAGGCCGTATTTGAGGGCACTCCGGGCCTCCTGGCGCAAGCGGGGAGTATTTTCTGGATTCGCGCACTCGCCGCAAGCTGTTTGAGTACTTGTGGGTCCGACACGGACTCCGAATGACAAAATTATGACCGTTTTAGTGAACATCTCTCTATTCTATGGCAGTACTTGAAAGTACTTCATTTTCTCGTGCGCTTTTTGCCTAATTGCCCCAAAATTTCTTGTCCTCTATAGAGGAGATATTGTTTCCACATATATATTGACCGATGCCAGGAATGCCCTTTTGTTCTTGGCTTTCACGCGCATGAGTTACAACATGCCATCCGGTGAAAACAAGGAGAATAAGGCATATAGCCGCTGGATTTTCTTCAATTTACGGCCAAATGAGATTGCCCGGATCATCGAGCATCTGCAGAAAGGTACGTTCGTCCCTACCAGGGGGGCTAATGTCTATAAGCAACATAATCTGTCGAATTTCCTTCAAAAGGAAGTGCCAATACGTTCAGAAACTTGTCTAAAAAACAACAACGAATGATGTTCTTTGACTTTCAGGGCCAAAAAGTCCTGCTTAAGGCCGTATTTGAGGGCACTCCGGGCTTCCTGGCGTAAGCGGGGAGTATTTTCTGGATTCGCGCGCTCGCCGCCAGCTGTTTGAGTACTTGTGGGTCCGACACGGACTCCGAATGACAAAATTATGACCGTTTTAGTGAACATCTCTCCATTCTATGGCAGTACTTGAAAGTACTTCATTTTCTCGTGCGCTTTTTGCCTGATTGCCCCAAAATTTCTTGTCCTCTATAGAGGAGATATCGTTTCCACATATATATTGATCGATGCTAGGAATGCCCTTTTTTTCTTGGCTTTCATGCGCATAAGTTACAGCATGCCATCCGGTGAAAACAAGGAGAATAAGGCATATAGCCGCTGGATTTTCTTCAATTTACGGCCAAATGAGATTGCCCTAATCATAGAGCATCTGCAGAAAGGTACGTTTGTCCCTACCAGGGGGGCTAATGTCTATAAGCAACATAATCTCTCGAATTTCCTTCAGAAGGAAGTGCCAATGGGTTAAGAAACTTGTGTAAAAAACAATGATGAATGACGTTCTTTGACTTTCAGGGCCAAAAAGTCCCGCTTAAGGACATATTCGAGGGCACTCCAGGCCTCCTAGCGCAAGCGGGGAGTATTTTCTGGATTCGCGCGCTCGCCGCGAGCTGTTTGAGTACTTGTGGGTCCGACACGGACTCCGAATGACAAAATTATGACCGTTTTAATGAACATCTCTCCATTCTATGGCAGTACTTGAAAGTACTTCATTTCCTCGTGCGCTTTTTGCCTGATTGCCCCAAAATTTCTTGTCCTTTATAGAGGAGATATCGTTTCCACATATGTACTGACCGATGCCAGGAATGCCCTTTTGTTCTTGGCTTTCACGCGCGTGAGTTACAGCATGCCATCCGGCGAAAACAAGGAGAATAAGGCATATAGCCGCTGGATTTTCTTCAATTTACGGCCAAATGCTATTGCCCGGATCATAGAGCATCTGCAGAAAGGTACGTTTGTCCCTACCAGGGGGCTAATGTCTATAAGCAACATAATCTCTCGAATTTCCTTCAAACGGAAGTGCCAATGGATTCAGAAACTTGTCTGAAAAACAGCGACGAATGATGTTCTTTGACTTTCAGGGCCAAAAAGTCCTGCTTAAGGCCGTATTTCAGGGCACTCCGGGCCTCCTGGCGCAAGCAGGGAGTATTTTCTGGATTCACGCGCTCGCCGCGGGCAGTTTGAGTACTTGTGGGTCCGACATGGACTCCGAATGACAAAATTATGACCGTTTTAGTGAACATCTCTCCATTCTATGGCAGTCCTTGAAAGTACTTCATTTTCTTGTGCGCTTTTTGCCTGATTGCCCCAAAATTTCTTGTCCTTTATAGAGGAGATATCGTTTCCACATATATATTGACCAATGCTAGGAATGCCCTTTTGTTCTTGGCTTTCACGCGCATGAGTTACAGCATGCCATCCGGCGAAAACAAGGAGAATAAGGCATATAGCCGCTGGATTTTCTTCAATTTACGGCCAAATGAGATTGCCCGGATCATAGAGCATCTGCAGAAAGGTACGTTTGTCCCTACAAGGGGGGCTAATGTCTATAAGCAACATAATCTCTCGAATTTCCTTCAAAAGGAAGTGCCAATGCGTTCAGAAACTTGTCTAAAAAACAGCGACGAATGATGTTCTTTGACTTTCAGGGCCAAAAAGTCCCGCTTAAGGCCGTATTTGAGGGCACTCCGGGCCTCCTGGTGCAAGCGGGGAGTATTTTCTGGATTCGCGAGCTCGCCGCGAGCTGTTTGAGTACTTGTGGGTCCAACACGGACTCCGAATGACAAAATTATGACCGTTTCAGTGAACATCTCTCCATTCTATGGCAGTCCTTGAAAGTACTTCATTTTCTTGTGCGCTTTTTGCCTGATTGCCCCAAAATTTCTTGTCCTCTATAGAGGAGATATCGTTTCTAGATATATATTGACCAATCCCAGGAACGCCCTTTTGTTCTTGGCTTTCACGCGCATGAGTTGCAGCATGCCATCCGGCGAAAACAAGGAGAATAAGGCATATAGCCGCTGGATTTTCTTCAATTTATGGCCAAATGAGATTGCCCGAATCATAGAGCATCTACAGAAAGGTACGTTTGTCCCTACAAGGGGGGCTAATGTCTATAAGCAACATAATCTCTCGAATTTCCTTCAAAAGGTGATAGAGGTAAAGGTGTCCCGTCTTTTGATGAGATGGTGGATTTCGCTTTGGTGGAAGTCGACTTTGACGATCCGACTACGAACGTGCGAGGACGTCGCGCCTTAGCAATCGCTAAACCAACTCCGAGAGGTTATTGACCACGCCGGAGCACGATCAACCTGACCACGAGGGTCTGTTTCCTGCGAGCAAACGAAGAACAAGCAAGAAACTAAGATTGCAATCTGGATATTGCGAATATAAGATGAAAGCTTTATTGATCAAGGAGGGGTTCTGTGACGCCTTTGTCTAGTCGTTGAACACAAACGAAGTACGCGAAGTTGCAGCTATGGCGAACTTTTAATCTAAACAAAACCCAAAGTCTAAACGATGCCCTAAGGGCTGTATATATGGAGGAAGAGGGGGGAATTTCGTGGCCCTTGGTGGAGGGGTCCGAAATCAACCCTATCTCTTGTTTCCCCACACATACGGACTCTAAAAATAGCCTATACTTATGTATTTCGAAATTACATGGGCCTGGCCCAATAATAAGGTGACGCAGCACCTAAAATAGCCTCGGGACGAAATTTATGAAGTGGCATCTTGTATATTTCGTCCAAGGCTTCATGCACCCATTATGGTGGCTTCAAAGTCCTGAAATCATCACTTGTAACTCCGTTCTTGTTCCCCTTGCGCATGCCATCATCTCCATGCTAGTTCTTGCTCCAATGTTCATCCTTCTCCAAGCTAGGCCCTTCATTTGTAAGCAAAACAAATGTATCCAATTTAGGCAGCATCATATTCTCATGAACATTAGAATCATTACCAAGAAACGAAAGTACCTGGTAATTTAGTTGGCGTGCACGAGCTCTAGTAATTGGTCCAGTATGTATAGCAGCAGGGGCTGTGGGTGTAACAATTGTATTGATGTCCTCATCATCCTCCCCTTCTTGAAATGAAGTCGTCCTCGACGGAAGTTCATCTTCCTCACCCAAATAAGGCTTCAAATCTGCAATGTTAAAAGTGGGACTAACCCCAAAATCTGCAGGCAGCTCAAGTTTATAAGCATTATCATTTATTTTCTCTAACACCTTAAAGGGACCATCAGCACGTGGCATTAGCTTTGATTTGCGCAAATCAGGAAATCTATCCTTACGCAAATGTAACCAAACAAGATCTCCAGGTGCAAACACAACATGTTTTCTACCCTTATCTCCAGCAAGTTTATATTTAGCATTCATACGCTCAATGTTTTCCTTAGTTAACTCATGCATTTTTAAAATTAATTCAGCACGTTGTTTAGCATCAAAATTAACCTTCTCCGAAGATGGAAGAGGCAACAAATCAATAGGTGCACGAGGTAGGAAACCATACACAACTTCAAAAGGGCACATCTTAGTAGTAGAATGCAATGAACGATTATAAGCAAATTCAATATGAGGCAAGCATTCCTCCCACATTTTCTTATTATTCTTCAAAATAGCCCTAAGCATAGTAGACAACGTTCTATTGACTACTTCAGTTTGTCCATCAGTTTGGGGTGACAAGTAGTACAAAAAGCAGTTTAGTCCCCAACTTAGCCCATAAACATCTCCAAAAGTGGCTAAGAAATTTAGTATCACGATCTGAAACAATAGTATTTGGCACACCATGCAAGCGAATAATTCCACGAAAGAACAAATCAGCAACATTAACAGCATCATCGCTTTTATGACATGGTATAAAGTGTGCCATTTTCGAGAATCTATCCACGACAACAAATATGCTATCCCTCCCCTTCTTTGTTCGAGGTAAACCTAAAACAAAGTCCATAGATATATCCTCCCAAGGAACACTAGGTACAGGCAAAGGCATATATAAACCATGAGGATTGAGTCGTGACTTAGCTTTTTGACATGTAGTGCATCGAGCAATAAAACGCTCAACATCCCGTCTCATCTTTGGCCAAAAGAAATGCGTAGCAAGTACGTCCTCCGTCTTCTTCACGCCAAAATGTCCCATTAATCCTCCTCCATGCGCTTCCTGCAACAACAAAAGACGAACGGAGCTAGCTGGAATGCATAGCTTGTTAGCACGAAACACAAATCCATCGTTAACGACAAACTTGTTCCACATTCTTCCTTCTTTACAATTCTGCATTACATCTTTAAAATCAGCATCATGCACATATTGATCTTTGATGGTCTCCAAACCAAATATTTTGAAGTCAAGTTGTGAAAGCATAGTATAGCGACGAGACAATGCATCAGCAATAACATTTTCTTTTCCCTTCTTGTGTTTAATGACATAAGGGAAAGTCTCAATGAATTCAACCCATTTAGCATGTCTACGATTCAGTTTAGCTTGACTTTTAATATGTTTCTAAAGTCCGAACAAGAGCATATAATTCTTTATCATAAGTAGAATAATTCAGACTAGGCCCACTCAATTTTTCAGAAAAGTATGCAACAGGTTTGCCATCTTGTAATAACACACCTCCTAATCCAATTCCACTAGCATCACATTCAAGCTCAAAAGTCTTATTAAAATCAGGAAGTTGGAGTAAAGGAGCATGTGTCAACTTATCTTTCAATACCGTGAAGGCTTCTTCCTGTGCGGTACCCCAAACAAAAGGCACATCCTTCTTTGTAAGCTCGTTGAGAGGTGCAGCAATGGTGCTGAAATCTCTCACAAAACGCCTATAGAATCCAGCGAGGCCAAGAAAACTCCTCACTTGTGTGACCGTTTTGGGCTGCGGCCAACTCTCAATAGCTTCAATCTTGGCTTTGTCAACTTCAATTCCCTGTGGAGTGACAACATAGCCAAGAAAAGATACTCGGTCGGTGCAAAAGGTGCACTTCCCAAGGTTACCAAACAAACGTGCATCACGTAGAGCAATAAAAACAGCACGTAAATGTTCCAAATGTTCTTCCAAAGATCTGCTATAAATCAGTATATCATCAAAATAGACTACCACAAATCGTCCAATGAAAGCACGTAAAACTTTGTTCATTAGTCTCATGAAAGTACTAGGCGCATTAGTTAACCCAAAAGGCATGACTAACCACTCATATAATCCAAACTTAGTTTTAAATGCTGTTTTCCATTCATCTCCCAATTTCATACGAATTTGATGGTATCCACTACGCAAATCAACTTTGGAGAATATTGTAGAGCCACTCAATTCATCAAGCATATCATCTAGCCTAGGAATAGGATGACGATAACGAATAGTAATATTATTAATGCCTCTACAATCAACACACATACGTGATGTACCATCCTTTTTCGGCACTAGAATAATAGGAACAACACAAGGACTAAGGAATTCGCGTATATAACCTTTGTCGAGAAGCTCTTGTACTTGACGCATAATCTCCTTCGTCTCCTCTGGATTGGTACGGTATGGTGCACGGTTTGGCAGTGAAGCACCGGGAATTAAGTCAACCTGATGCTCAATCCCTCGAATATGCGGTAATCCCGGTGGCACGTCTTGTGGAAAGACGTCAGCGAACTCCTGCAAAATGTTAGTGACAGCAGGAGGCAAAGAGGAAGGCACGTCCTCGAATGAAAATAATGCCTCTTTGCACACAAAAGCATAGCAAACAGATTTTCTGAAATCTAGCTCATCAATATCAGATTTGGTGGCAAATAAACATGCACTTTTCAATTTAATTTCAGAAGCAACACTAGATGGTTTATTATTAGGCTTCATTTGTTGCTCAAATTCTTTTGCCACAATCTGATTTTCACTCTTATTCGTCTCCTGTTTTGCTTTATTAGCTCTATTAATATCATCTTTCAAAATGGAATCAGGAGTCATAGGAAGCAAAGTAATATTTTTATCCTTATGAACAAGAGTATAGTGATTGTTTCTACCATGGTGTACAGAATTTTTGTCAAATTGCCATGGTCTACCAAGTAATAAGGAACATGCTTGCATAGGTACCACATCACAATCAACATAATCAGCATATGTAGAGATACTAAAATGCACACGAACAGTACGTGTTACCTTAACCTTGCCGCTGTTGTTGAACCATTGGATGTAGTAAGGATGTGGATGTGGTCTTGTGGTGAGAGAAAGCTTCTCCACCATCTCCATGCTAGCCAAGTTGTTGCAGCTCCCTCCGTCTATTATGATGCGCACAGAACGTTCCTTCACAACTCCCTTGGTATGGAACAAATTGTGCCTCTGATTTTGCTCAGCTTGTGTGACCTGCACACTCAAAACACGTTGAGCAACTAAACATTCATACCTGTCAGCGTCTTCAGGAGCCATGTATTGCGTCTCATGATCAGAATCATCTCCACCATGTTCTTCACGTGTAATAATGATAGAGGCAAAGGTGTCCCGTCTTTCGATGAGATGGTGGATTTCGCTTTGGTGGAAGTCGACTTTGACGATCCGACTACGAACGTGCGAGGACGTCGCGCCTTAGCAATCGCTAAACGAACTCCGAGAGGTTATTGACCACGCCGGAGCACGATCAACCTGACCACGAGGGTCTGTTTCCTGCGAGCAAACGAAGAACAAGCAAGAAACTAAGATTGCAATCTGGATATTGCGAATATAAGATGAAAGCTTTATTGATCAAGGTGGGGTTCTGTGACGCCTTTGTCTGGTCGTTGAACACAAACGAAGTACGCGAAGTTGCAGCTATGGTGAACTTTTAATCTAAACAAAACCCAAAGTCTAAACGATGCCCTAAGGGCTGTATATATGGAGGAAGAGGGGGGAATTTCGTGGCCCTTGGTGGAGGAGTCCGAAATCAACCCTATCTCTTGTTTCCCCACACATACGGACTCTAAAAATAGCCTATACTTATGTATTTCGAAATTACATGGGCCTGGCCCAATAATAAGGTGACGCAGCACCTAAAATAGCCTCGGGACGAAATTTATGAAGTGGCATCTTGTATATTTCGTCCAAGGCTTCATGCACCCATTATGGTGGCTTCAAACTCCTGAAATCATCACTTGTAACTCCGTTCTTGTTCCCCTTGCGCATGCCATCATCTCCATGCTTGTTCTTGCTCCAATGTTCATCCTTCTCCAAGCTATGCCCTTCATTTGTAAGCAAAACAAATGTATCCAATTTAGGCAGCATCATATTCTCATGAACACTAGAATCATTACCAAGAAACGAAAGTACCTGGTAATTTAGTTGGCGTGCACGAGCTCTAGTAATTGGTCCAGTATGTATAGCAGCAGGGGCTGTGGGTGTAACAATTGTATTGATGTCCTCATCATCCTCCCCTTCTTGAAATGAAGTCGTCCTCGACGGAAGTCCATCTTCCTCACCCAAATAAGGCTTCAAATCTGCAATGTTAAAAGTGGGACTAACCCCAAAATCTACAGGCAGCTCAAGTTTATATGCATTATCATTTATTTTCTCTAACACCTTAAAGGGACCATCAGCACGTGGCATTAGCTTTGATTTGCGCAAATCAGGAAATCTATACTTATGCAAATGTAACCAAACAAGATCTCCAGGTGCAAACACAACATGTTTTCTACCCTTATCTCCAGCAAGTTTATATTTAGCATTCATACGCTCAATGTTTTCCTTAGTTAACTCATGCATTTTTAAAATCAATTCAGCACGTTGTTTAGCATCAAAATTAACCTTCTCCGAAGATGGAAGAGGCAACAAATCAATAGGTGCACGAGGTAGGAAACCATACACAACTTCAAAAGGGCACATCTTAGTAGTAGAATGCAATGAACGATTATAAGCAAATTCAATATGAGGCAAGCATTCCTCCCACATTTTCTTATTATTCTTCAAAACAGCCCTAAGCATAGTAGACAACGTTCTATTGACTACTTCAGTTTGTCCATCAGTTTGGGGGTGACAAGTAGTACTAAAAAGCAGTTTAGTCCCCAACTTAGACCATAAACATCTCCAAAAGTGGCTAAGAAATTTAGTATCACGATCTGAAACAATAGTATTTGGCACACCATGCAAGCGAATAATTTCACGAAAGACCAAATCAACAACATTAACAGCATCATCGCTTTTATGACATGGTATAAAGTGTGCCATTTTCGAGAATCTATCCACGACAACAAATATGCTATCCCTCCCCTTCTTTGTTCGAGGTAAACCTAAAACAAAGTCCATAGATATATCCTCCCAAGGAACACTAGGTACAGGCAAAGGCATATATAAACCATGAGGATTGAGTCGTGACTTAGCTTTTTGACATGTAGTGCATCGAGCAATAAAACGCTCAACATCCCGTCTCATCTTTGGCCAAAAGAAATGTGTAGCAAGTACGTCCTCCGTCTTCTTCACGCCAAAATGTCCCATTAATCCTCCTCCATGCGCTTCCTGCAACAACTAAAGACGAACGGAGCTAGCTGGAATGCATAGCTTGTTAGCACGAAACACAAATCCATCGTTAACGACAAACTTGTTCCACATTCTTCCTTCTTTACAATTCTGCATTACATCTTTAAAATCAGCATCATGCACATATTGATCTTTGATGGTCTCCAAACCAAATATTTTGAAGTCAAGTTGTGAAAGCATAGTATAGCGACGAGACAATGCATCAGCAATAACATTTTCTTTTCCCTTCTTGTGTTTAATGACATAAGGGAAAGTCTCAATGAATTCAACCCATTTAGCATGTCTACGATTCAGTTTAGCTTGACTTTTAATATGTTTCAAAGATTCATGATCAGAATGTATAACAAATTCTTTGGGCCATAAATAATGTTGCCATGTTTCTAAAGTCCGAACAAGAGCATATAATTCTTTATCATAAGTAGAATAATTCAGACTAGGCCCACTCAATTTTTCAGAAAAGTATGCAACAGGTTTGCCATCTTGTAATAACACACCTCCTAATCCAAATCCACTAGCATCACATTCAAGCTCAAAAGTCTTATTAAAATCAGGAAGTTGGAGTAAAGGAACATGTGTCAACTTATCTTTCAATACCGTGAAGGCTTCTTCCTGTGCGGTACCCCGAACAAAAGGCACATCCTTCTTTGTAAGCTCGTTGAGAGGTGCAGCAATGGTGCTGAAATCTCTCACAAAACGCCTATAGAATCCAGCGAGGCCAAGAAAACTCCTCACTTGTGTGACCGTTTTGGGCTGCGGCCAACTCTCAATAGCTTCAATCTTGGCTTTGTCAACTTCAATTCCCTGTGGAGTAACAACATAGCCAAGAAAAGATACTCGGTCGGTGCAAAAGGTGCACTTCCCAAGGTTACCAAACAAACGTGCATCACGTAGAGCAATAAAAACAGCACGTAAATGTTCCAAATGTTCTTCCAAAGATCTGCTATAAATCAGTATATCATCAAAATAGACTACCATTACGAATATATACCTGAGGTCGACCTGCTGGTGGCGGTACAGGTGGCTGCACGTAGTGTTGATTTTGATCAACCTCATCCTCATAATCTCCCACATAATCATCCTCCTCCGCATCAGCAGCAGGAGCCACAGAAGTATCAACAGCAGCACCAACAGTTTGGCCAAACGCAAGAGGAACACGGCATGCTCGGCGGAGGTCTGCTTCGCGACGTGGAGGTATTCGTTGCTGTTGTTGTTGGAGAGGTGCGTTAGGTGCAGCGGGTGGTGGTGGTGGAAGACGCGCGAGCAATTCATTAAACTTGTTATCGAGCTTTGTTTCGAACGTCTTCTCAAGGCCAGTGATCTTCTCCATGGCCTCTTCAAAATTGTTCAGCACATCTTGCACCTGTTCAGTCATCATTTGCTGAAACTTATCATGAAGCTCCTTGTTCGATAAATTCTCCCAGTCAATCTCGTCGGCTTGTGATCCTGGCATGGTTAGCAGCAATAGAAACACACAAGAATATGATCCTACAGACTACGAACAAGTGGTGGTGGTGGGTGTCACAAATCCGTCAAGCAAATCTCAAATTCTTACCAGTTCTTACCCAGCAGCAGGCGGTGATCGGCAACCATTGTAGTCAAAAACTCTCAAAGCTTGGATAGAGCGATTACCAGGGAGAGTCAAACGCACGACGTAGATGTATGTGGAGCTGGGAAGGCTTATAATATGGTAGCAAAAAGGGTCAACAATAATCAATTCAGAGATGCAAAGTTGAATAAACGCTCAACGACGGTACTGTGCTGGTCCTAGGCTAGACTGTGCTAGAGACGCGAGCCTAAAACACTAACAAAATCACGGCGCGGCACGTAAACAAGGGAAAAGCACACTCTGGATTTTTTTTCGCTCTTTTTTTTTTGCGCTCTTTTTTTTTTGCGCTGTTTTTTTTTTGCGAAAAATCACTATAATGGCGAGTGTCTCAAAACTCTTCTTAGCTCAAACTGACAGGATGGGCACGAAATTTTTTCGACCAATTTTTTTTTTGACTGCCCGGACCCAAAAACTGGAAACGGGTCAAAAAAAACTTCCTATAATGGCACCTGTCTCAAAACACTCAGAAACACCTAAAAATAGGATAGCCAGAAAAATTTTCGAAAAATGCGTTTTCGAAAAATTTTGGGCCTAAACGGAGCGTGGCTACCCGACTCTTTTTTTTTCCGAAACCTACTCCGGCAAGGAAACACGAATCGGAAACTAGATGGATCTCGAAAACAACCCTAATAAGCAAGGAACTCGGATTGGTGGTGGATATATGGTGGTGGTATATGGCAGCGGTGGTGGTAGCGGTGGTAGTATATGGATATGGATCGGTGGTGGTATATGGACACGGATTGGTGGTGGTATATGGATACGGATTCGGAGCGGTGGCGGATAAGCGGTGGTGGTAGATGGCAGGCGCGTTGATGATGGTGCGGCGGCGGCGTGACAACTTATGACCAGAACTCGAAACTCTAAAAGACTAGACTCTAAGACCAGCAACTAGACACGACGATGCAACCGCAAATTCAACAAAGCAAAACCCTAAAAAGATTATGCAAAGGCTCAGATTGGTTCGAATATGATGAACTAACCCTGATTTTTTTTGTGGCTTTTTCGTGGACTATAGGTATGAAGAACAAACTCGATCTAAACTCTGAAAAACTGTAAAATCTCACCGAGCAACCTGGAAATCTGATACCACTTGATAGAGGCAAAGGTGTCCCGTCTTTCGATGAGATGGTGGATTTCGCTTTGGTGGAAGTCGACTTTGACGATCCGACTACGAACGTGCGAGGACGTCGCGCCTTAGCAATCGCTAAACCAACTCCGAGAGGTTATTGACCACGCCGGAGCACGATCAACCTGACCACGAGGGTCTGTTTCCTGCAAGCAAACGAAGAACAAGCAAGAAACTAAGATTGCAATCTGGATATTGCGAATATAAGATGAAAGCTTTATTGATCAAGGTGGGGTTCTGTGACGCCTTTGTCTGGTCGTTGAACACAAACGAAGTACGCGAAGTTGCAGCTATGGCGAACTTTTAATCTAAACAAAACCCCAAAGTCTAAACGATGCCCTAAGGGCTGTATATATGGAGGAAGAGGGGGGGAATTTCGTGGCCCTTGGGGGAGGGGTCCGAAATCAACCCTATCTCTTGTTTCCCCACACATACGGACTCTAAAAATAGCCTATACTTATGTATTTCGAAATTACATGGGCCTGGCCCAATAATAAGGTGACGCAGCACCTAAAATAGCCTCGGGACGAAATTTATGAAGTGGCATCTTGTATATTTCGTCCAAGGCTTCATGCACCCATTATGGTGGCTTCAAAGTCCTGAAATCATCACTTGTAACTCCGTTCTTGTTCCCCTTGCGCATGCCATCATCTCCATGCTTGTTCTTGCTCCAATGTTCATCCTTCTCCAAGCTAGGCCCTTCATTTGTAAGCAAAACAAATGTATCCAATTTAGGCAGCATCATATTCTCATGAACATTAGAATCATTACCAAGAAACGAAAGTACCTGGTAATTTAGTTGGCGTGCACGAGCTCTAGTAATTGGTCCAGTATGTATAGCAGCAGGGGTTGTGGGTGTAACAATTGTATTGATGTCCTCATCATCCTCCCCTTCTTGAAATGAAGACGTCCTCGACGGAAGTTCATCTTCCTCACCCAAATAAGGCTTCAAATCTGCAATGTTAAAAGTGGGACTAACCCCAAAATCTGCAGGCAGCTCAAGTTTATATGCATTATCATTTATTTTCTCTAACACCTTAAAGGGACCATCAGCACGTGGCATTAGCTTTGATTTGCGCAAATCAGGAAATCTATCCTTACGCAAATGTAACCAAACAAGATCTCCAGGTGCAAACACAACATGTTTTCTACCCTTATCTCCAGCAAGTTTATATTTAGCATTCATACGCTCAATGTTTTCCTTAGTTAACTCATGCATTTTTAAAATTAATTCAGCACGTTGTTTAGCATCAAAATTAACCTTCTCCGAAGATGGAAGAGGCAACAAATCAATAGGTGCACGAGGTAGGAAACCATACACAACTTCAAAAGGGCACATCTTAGTAGTAGAATGCAATGAACGATTATAAGCAAATTCAATATGAGGCAAGCATTCCTCCCACATTTTCTTATTATTCTTCAAAATAGCCCTAAGCATAGTAGACAACGTTCTATTGACTACTTCAGTTTGTCCATCAGTTTGGGGTGACAAGTAGTACAAAAAGCAGTTTAGTCCCCAACTTAGCCCATAAACATCTCCAAAAGTGGCTAAGAAATTTAGTATCACGATCTGAAACAATAGTATTTGGCACACCATGCAAGCGAATAATTCCACGAAAGAACAAATCAGCAACATTAACAGCATCATCGCTTTTATGACATGGTATAAAGTGTGCCATTTTCGAGAATCTATCCACGACAACAAATATGCTATCCCTCCCCTTCTTTGTTCGAGGTAAACCTAAAACAAAGTCCATAGATATATCCTCCCAAGGAACACTAGGTACAGGCAAAGGCATATATAAACCATGAGGATTGAGTCGTGACTTAGCTTTTTGACATGTAGTGCATCGAGCAATAAAACGCTCAACATCCCGTCTCATCTTTGGCCAAAAGAAATGTGTAGCAAGTACGTCCTCCATCTTCTTCACGCCAAAGTGTCCCATTAATCCTCCTCCATGCGCCTCCTGCAACAACAAAAGACGAACGGAGCTAGCTGGAATGCATAGCTTGTTAGCACGAAACACAAATCCATCGTTAACGACAAACTTGTTCCACATTCTTCCTTCTTTACAATTCTGCATTACCTCTTTAAAATCAGCATCATGCACATATTGATCTTTGATGGTCTCCAAACCAAATATTTTGAAGTCAAGTTGTGAAAGCATAGTATAGCGACGAGACAATGCATCAGCAATAACATTTTCTTTTCCCTTCTTGTGTTTAATGACATAAGGGAAAGTCTCAATGAATTCAACCCATTTAGCATGTCTACGATTCAGTTTAGCTTGACTTTTAATATGTTTCAAAGATTCATGATCAGAATGTATAACAAATTCTTTGGGCCATAAATAATGTTGCCATGTTTCTAAAGTCCGAACAAGAGCATATAATTCTTTATCATAAGTAGAATAATTCAGACTAGGCCCACTCAGAAAAGTATGCAACAGGTTTGCCATCTTGTAATAACACACCTCCTAATCCGATTCCACTAGCATCACATTCAAGCTCAAAAGTCTTATTAAAATCAGGAACTTGGAGTAAAGGAGCATGTGTCAACTTATCTTTGATAGAGGCAAAGGTGTCCCGTCTTTCGATGAGATGGTGGATTTCGCTTTGGTGGAAGTCGACTTTGACGATCCGACTACGAACGTGTGAGGACGTCGCGCCTTAGCAATCGCTAAACCAACTCCGAGAGGTTATTGACCACGCCGGAGCACGATCAACCTGACCACGAGGGTCTGTTTCCTGCGAGCAAACGAAGAACAAGCAAGAAACTAAGATTGCAATCTGGATATTGCGAATATAAGATGAAAGCTTTATTGATCAAGGTGGGGTTCTGTGACGCCTTTGTCTGGTCGTTGAACACAAACGAAGTACGCGAAGTTGCAGCTATGGCGAACTTTTAATCTAAACAAAACCCAAAGTCTAAACGATGCCCTAAGGGCTGTATATACGGAGGAAGAGGGGGGAATTTCGTGGCCCTTGGTGGAGGGGTCCGAAATCAACCCTATCTCTTGTTTCCCCACACATACGGACTCTAAAAATAGCCTATACTTATGTATTTCGAAATTACATGGGCCTGGCCCAATAATAAGGTGACGCAGCACCTAAAATAGCCTCGGGACGAAATTTATGAAGTGGCATCTTGTATATTTCGTCCAAGGCTTCATGCACCCATTATGGTGGCTTCAAAGTCCTGAAATCATCACTTGTAACTCCGTTCTTGTTCCCCTTGCGCATGCCATCATCTCCATGCTTGTTCTTGCTCCAATGTTCATCCTTCTCCAAGCTAGGCCCTTCATTTGTAAGCAAAACAAATGTATCCAATTTAGGCAGCATCATATTCTCATGAACATTAGAATCATTACCAAGAAACGAAAGTACCTGGTAATTTAGTTGGCGTGCACGAGCTCTAGTAATTGGTCCAGTATGTATAGCAGCAGGGGCTGTGGGTGTAACAATTGTATTGATGTCCTCATCAAAAGGAAGTGCCAATGCGTTCAGAAACTTGTCTAGAAAACAGCGATGAATGATGTTCTTTGACTTTCAGGGCCAAAAAGTCCTGCTTAAGGCCGTATTTGAGGGCACTCCGGGCCTCCTGGCGCAAGCGGGGAGTATTTTCTGGATTCGCGCGCTCGCCCCGAGTTGTTTGAGTACTTGTGGGTCCGACACGGACTCCGAATGACAAAATTATGACCGTTTTATTGAACATCTCTCCATTCTATGGCAGTACTTGAAAGTACTTCATTTTCTCGTGCACTTTTTGCCTAATTGCCCCAAAATTCCTTGTCCTCTATAGAGGAGATATTGTTTCCACATATATATTGACCGATGCCAGGAATGCCCTTTTGTTCTTGGCTTTCACGCGCATGAGTTACAGCATGCCATCCGGTGAAAACAAGGAGAATAAGGCATATAGCCGCTGGATTTTCTTCAATTTACGGTCAAATGAGATTGCCCGGATCATAGAGCATCTGCAGAAAGGTACGTTTGTCCCTACCAGGGGGGCTAATGTCTATAAGCAACATAATCTCTCGAATTTCCTTCAAAAGGAAGTGCCAATACGTTCGGAAACTTGTCTAAAAAACAGCGACGAATGATGTTCTTTGACTTTCAGGGCCAAAAAGTCCTGCTTAAGGCCGTATTTGAGGGCACTCCGGGCCTCCTGGGGCAAGCGGGGAGTATTTTCTGGATTCGCGCGCTCGCCGCCAGCTATTTGAGTACTTGTGGGTCCGACACGGACTCCGAATGACAAAATTATGACCGTTTTAGTGTGATGAGGACATCAATACCATTGTTACACCCATAGCCCCTACTGCTACATATACGGGACCAATTACTAGAGCTCGCGCACGCCAATTAAATTATCAGGTACTTTCGTTTCTTGGTAATGATTCTAATGTTCATGAGAATATGATGCTGCCTAAATTGGATACATTTGTTTTGCTTACAAATGAAGGGCCTAGCTTGGAGAAGGATGAACATTGGAGCAAGAACAAGCATGGAGATGATTCCATGCGCAAGGGGAACAAGAACGGAGTTACAAGTGATGATTTCAGGACTTTGAAGCCACCATAATGGGTGCATGAAGCCATGGACGAAATATACAAGATGCCACTTCATAAATTTCGTCCCGAGGCTATTATAGGTGCTGCGTCACCTTTTTTATTGGGCCAGGCCCATGTACTTTCGAAATACATAAGTATAGGCTATTTTTAGAGTCCGTATGTGTGGGGAAACAAGAGATAGGGTTGATTTCGGACCCCTCCATCAAGGGCCACGAAATTCCCCCTCTCTTCCTCCATATATACAGCCCTTAGGGCACCGTTTAGACTTTGGGGGTTTTGTTTAGATTAAAAGTTCGCCATAGCTGCAACTTCGCGTACTTCGTTTGTGTTCAACGACCAGACAAAGGCGTCACAGAACCCCACCTTGATCAATAAAGCTTTCATCTTATATTCGCAATATCCAGATTGCAATCTTAGTTTCTTGTTTGTTCTTCGTTTGCTCGCAGGAAACAGACCCTCGTGGTCAGGTTGATCGTGCTCCGGCGTGGTCAATAACCTCTCGGAGTTGGTTTAGCGATTGCTAAGGCGCGACGTCCTCGCACGTTCGTAGTCGGATCGTCAAAGTCGACTTCCACCAAAGCGATATCCATCATCTCATCGAAAGACGGGACACCTTTGCCTCTATCAAGTGGTATCAGATTTCCAGGTTGCTCGGTGAGATTTTACAGTTTTTCGTAGTTTAGATCGAGTCTGTTCTTCATACCTATAGTCCACGAAAAAGCCAAAAAAAATTAGGGTTAGTTCATACTATCCGAACCAATCTGAGCCCTGCATAATCTTTTCTGTATTTGCTTTGTTGAATTTGCGGTTGCATCGTCGTGTCCAGTTGCTGGTCTTAGCGTGTAGTCTTTTAGAGTTTCGAGTTCTGTTCACAGGTTGTCACCTCGCCGCTGCCATATATCACCACCGCATCATCATCGTCGCTGTTGCCATATACCACCACCACATATTCACCGCCAATCCGAATCCATATACGCCACCACATATCCGCCGCCATCACGCCAATCCGAGTTCACCTGCAACATATATCCGCCACCTGTCCGTGTTCCACCAGATTCATCTCCGCCACCAGTCCGAGTTCCACCAGATTCATCTCCGCCACCAGTCCTAGTCCGAGTCCAGTAATTGTTGCATTGTTCTCGATTTCCAGATCACGCGATACTCCGAGTCGTGACAGAGAAGGACTCCCCAACTTCCGAGCCATCCGCAGAAGAAAAATAGTTCCAATTTCAAAAAAAAAAGTCTGGAAAATTCTGGCTAGGCAGTTTTTAGACCATTTGTAGATTTTTTCGAAAAAAATTTGTTGCGGAGCAAAAAAAAATTCAGAGTGTGCTCCTCCCTTGTTTACGTGCTGCGCCGTGATTTTGTTGGTGTTCTAGGCTCGCGTCTCTAGCACAGTCTAGCCTAGGACCAGCACAGTACCATCGTTGAGCGTTTATTCAACTTTGCATCTCTGAATTGATTATTGCTGACCCTTTTTGCTACCATATTATAAGCCTTCCCAGCTCCACATACATCTACGTCGTGCGTTTGACTCTCCCTGGTAATCGCTCTATCCAAGCTTTGAGAGTTTTGACTACAACGGTTGCCGATCACCGCCTGTTGCTGGGTAAGAACTGGTAGGAATTTGAGTTTTGCTTGACGGATTTGTGACACCCACCACCACCACTTGTTTGATGAGGACATGACTACCTTGGATATGACCAAAAATATTGCATATATGCATATTTGTCAGGTGATTTCCAGTGCAAACTATTCAATAATCTATTTATGTTATCCAGAACAAAAATACTTCACACACTTTTGTGTTTTGTCTAAGTGCAGGTGTATGGGACATTTGTACAATCCACATATGAAGATAAGGAAGAAAGAGATGTTTATTTGCTGTCCAAAAAGTTCTCTCACGTCACTTTTGGCCCAAGAGAAGATAGAGTCCAAGTCTCTCACGTTCTGGATTCAGATTCGGACTGCACAGACATACCTGACTCAAAACGCACACAAGTTTTTCATACGGACTCCGAATTGGGTGATTCTTTTTTTGTTGGAAACTAGATTTCGTGCACTTTCCAACCCAATTGGAATCACCTTCAAATTCGTCCGGAGCGTTGAGTTGTGGACGAAACAATCTGATGCTGCAGCAGAATCCGAGTCAAACTACAAGTCCAAAGGTGTTACATCACCTCCACTTGGGCCCATTGGCCTTGTACGACCTAGATTTAGTTTTAGGCTGCCTTGGGACGTCCTCCCACCTCCTTGGCCGCCACCCCTTGCTCCTATATAAGTAGATCCATCTAGTAGCTTTTCCTTGGGATTTGTTTAGTTAAAAGTTAGCCATTGCAACTTCGTGTACTTCGTTTGTGTCCTACGACCAGACCAAGACCGCTTACGGATCCCCACCATTATTAATACTTCATATATATTCGCAATATTCAGATTGCTTTATCATATTCTTGCTCGTTCTTCGATTGCTTGCAGGAATAGACCTTCGTGGTCAGGTTGATCGTGCTCCAGCGTGGTCAATAACCTCTCGGAGTTGGTTTAGCGATTGCTGTGGCGCAACGTCGTGCACGTTTGTAGTCGGATCGTCAAAGTCGTCTCCACGAAATCGATAGTTATCATCTCATCGAAAGATCGGGACACCCCGCCTCTATCAAGTGGTATCAGTTTTCAGGTTGCTCGGTGAGAATTTCCAGTTTTTCCTAGATTAGATTTATTTTCTTACCTATTATCCAAGAAAAAGCCACAAAACAAAAGTTAGATCTATTCATCCTTTGTCCTAGCCAGACTGAGCCTTTGCAATTTTCTTTTCATTGTTTGCATTATTGAATTATCGGTTGCATCGCCGTGTCGAGTTGCTGGTCTTAGTGTCTAGTTCCTTTAGAGTTTCGAGTTCTGTTCACATTAATCACGCAGCCGCTGCATCATTATCCCATCCGCTGTCCACCATCCCATCCACCAATTTCCACCACGTGCTACGCACTGTTTATTGTCATAATCATAGTTGAGGTCACTCACATCTTCGCCAGATCGAATCTGCATCTTATCTAGTTTGTCTTGGAAAGAGGGAGAAAAAGAAGATAAAGAAAAAAAAGAGAGAAAAAAGGAAAGAAAAAAAAGAAAAAGAGGGAGAAGAAAAAGAAAAAAAAAGCGTGAGAAAAAAAAGAGAGAAGAAAAAAATTGGATCTATCTAGAATCAATCTCGTACCTGAATTCGGATTGGAATCTGTTTTGCGCACTGTTCAGTAAAACAGGTGTATCTTCCTCATACGAAGTCCGTTTTGGCTCCGTGAGTATTCAAAATGAAGATAGCGACGAGCCGCATCTAAATACTTGCAGAAGCTAGTTCAATATTTGACACCTCAAAATCGGCTTCTAAATAGGTCTTTTTGCCCTCCGAAGTTCATGAACACAACTTGTTCCAATTTTTCAGGCCAGTTTTAGAATTCTTTGACTCCTCATATCAACTCGGAATTGAGTGATTCTTTTTGCATTGGAAAGCTTGAGTTAGTAGCATTCTTTGAAAGAATTTATCAGAAAATTGTCTCAAACTTTTCAAGAGGAAAGTTGGAGAGAGAGTTGTTGTATATCCTGCTTGGCAGTTGTTTTTCATCATTATCTTCACTGCCGTTGTGATCTTCACTTATATCTTGCTGTCAAGAGCTACTTAGTATCCTTCATTGATGCTAGTTGTGCTACGCCGTGACCTCATTAGTGTTCTAGGCTCGCGTCTCTAGTCCGGTCTAGCCTAGGACCAGCACAGTACCGTCGTTGAGCGTTTATTCAACATTGCATCTTTGAATTGATTATTGCTAATCTTTTGCTACCATATATAGCCAACCCAGCTCCACATATTTCTACACCATGTATACGTACGCTTCCCTGGCAATCGCTTCACTCAATATTCGGAGTTACTTGACACCGCTGGTTGCCGATCACCGCCTGCTGCATGGTAAGAACTTGTAAGACATTGATATTTGCTTTACTGTGAGCGTTTTACCACCACATCCTAGTAGTTATAGGAACATTATTTTTGGGTTTTGTTTCTTGTTCTACTAATCATGACAGGATCCAGAGTCAATTCATGGGCTTTGTCGATCGCGGGAGACGTGCCACCACCTTTGCAAATACCACAACCGTCACGAGAGGTGCACAAACATCCAAATGCACATGATCAGGTTAATGTATCTATACCACCATTTAATGGCCGTTTTAAACCTGCTTTATATATTGAATGGGAGTTCGACATAAAAAATATATTTGCTTCCCATAATTTCGATGAACATAAAAAGGTTAAGGTTGCGGTTGGTTCTTTCACTTGTTATGCTTTGGTTTGGTGGAGTGAATATTGTCGGTTACACCCTGATTATATACCTACTACTTGGGATGATTTGAAACTTGCCATGCGACATACTTTCGTCCCTGCTTATTATACTCGTGACATGATTAAGAAGTTGCAACACTTAAAACAAGGTAGTGAAACTGTAACAAAATATTATGATGATTTACAAACTACCTTGTTGCATTCCTCTTTAGAAGAAAGTGAAGATGATTTTATGGATAGATTTTGGGGAGGATTAAACCGTGATATTCAAGAGATACTAATTCATGAAGAGTGTTATCCTATGGACCATTTGTTTCATCTTGCTTGCAAAGCTGAACAGGAAATAAAACGACGTGTTGGCCACGAGGAGAACAAGCGCACGGTGCACATTCCAAGAGTTGATATGATTGTTCCTTCAACTACTAGGCATACTATGACAACCACATCCGTTGTTGTCAGGACTACATCACCTCCACCATGTGACACATCGGCCCCGAGAGTGGCTACATCATCTGAGTTGATCATAAGAGGTAATGACACAGGTACTGATCTTCCATCTCTACATGAGAATGATGAATGCCTTGTCAATTTGAATGCACCATCTGATGAGCTACCCACTACTTTGATCACACCACCTATTTTAGAGGACTACATTGATAATTTGACTTTGCCATGTGATCAAACAACTGAAATACCAACAATTTTGAGGGCACCCATTGAATTAACTATTGATGCAAAAGAACCAATGTTTAATCATTTTGATATGACCTCTAATCTTGGTGATGATTCTGTGTTGAATGACTTATTGCATGTTGCTTATTTAAGCATGTTGTAGCATGTAAATTTGATGCAAGTAAGGTTTATTCACCAATGTTGGGATGGTTTAATGATGAACATTGTCAATCTTTTGAAATGAATAAGAGCTTCACTTATATGTGCAAACTGAGTTGCAATATTTTCATGCCTTCTACTTCTTGTGCTAATTTTTTGGCTTTAGATTTTATGAACTATGCAAGTTACTCATCTATTCATGTGTCATATATGCAAAAATCAAGGGAAGTAAAAATGGATGACATATACATATACAACATGTACACCTTGTCTCTTTTGTTAGCCACATTTCAGATTAAGCAACGCCGAGGACGGCTTTATTTTCAAGAAGGGGAGGATGATGAGGACATGACTACCTTGGATATGACCAAAAATATTGCATATATGCATATTTGTCAGGTGTATGGGACATTTGTACAATCCACATATGAAGATAAGGAAGAAAGAGATGTTTATTTGCTGTCCAAAAAGTTCTCTCACGTCACTTTTGGCCCAAGAGAAGATAGAGTCCAAGTCTCTCACGTTCTGGATTCAGATTCGGACTGCACAGACACACCTGACTCAAAACGCACACAAGTTTTTCATACGGACTCCGAATTGGGTGATTTTTTTTTTGTTGGAAACTAGATTTCGTGCACTTTCCAACCCAATTGGAATCACCTTCAAATTCGTCCGGAGCGTTGAGTTGTGGACGAAACAATCTGATGCTGCAGCAGAATCCGAGTCAAACTACAAGTCCAAAGGTGTTACATCACCTCCACTTGGGCCCATTGGCCTTGTACGACCTAGATTTAGTTTTAGGCTGCCTTGGGACATCCTCCCACCTCCTTGGCCGCCACCCCTTGCTCCTATATAAGTAGATCCATCTAGTAGCTTTTCCTGGGGATTTGTTTAGTTAAAAGTTAGCCATTGCAACTTCGTGTACTTCGTTTGTGTCCAACGACCAGACCAAGACCGCTTACGGATCCCCACCTTTATCAATACTTCATATATACTCGCAATATTCAGATTGCTTTTATCATATTCTTGCTCGTTCTTCGATTGCTTGCAGGAATAGACCTTCGTGGTCAGGTTGATTGTGCTCCAGCATGGTCAATAACCTCTCGGAGTTGGTTTAGCGATTGCTAAGGCGCAACGTCGTGCACGTTTGTAGTCGGATCATCAAAGTCATCTCCACCAAATCGATAGTTATCATCTCATCGAAAGATCGGGACACCCCGCCTATACCAATGTTTAATCATTTTGATATGACCTCTAATCTTGGTGATGATTCTGTGTTGAATGACTTATTGCATGTTTGCTTATTTAAGCATGTTGTAGCATGTAAATTTGATGCAAGTAAGGTTTATTCACCAATGTTGGGATGGTTTAATGATGAACATTGTCAATCTTTTGAAATGAATAAGAGCTTCACTTATATGTGCAAACTGAGTTGCAATATTTTCATGCCTTTTACTTCTTGTGCTAATTTTTTGGCTTTAGATTTTATGAACTATGCAAGTTACTCATCTATTCATGTGTCTTATATGCAAAAATCAAGGGAAGTAAAAATGGATGACATATACATATACAACATGTACACCTTGTCTCTTTTGTTAGCCACATTTCAGATTAAGCAACGCCGAGGACGGCTTTATTTTCAAGAAGGGGAGGATGATGAGGACATGACTACCTTGGATATGACCAAAAATATTGCATATATGCATATTTGTCAGGTGATTTCTAGTGCAAACTATTCAATAATCTATTTATGTTATCCAGAACAAAAATACTTCACACACTTTTGTGTTTTGTCTAATTGCAGGTGTATGGGACATTTGTACAATCCACATATGAAGATAAGGAAGAAAGAGATGTTTATTTGCTGTCCAAAAAGTTCTCTCACGTCACTTTTGGCCCAAGAGAAGATAGAGTCCAAGTCTCTCATGTTCTGGATTCAGATTCGGACTGCACAGACATACCTGACTCAAAACGCACACAAGTTTTTCATACGGACTCCGAATTGGGTGATTCTTTTTTTGTTGGAAACTAGATTTCGTACACTTTCCAACCCAATTGGAATCACCTTCAAATTCGTCCGGAGCGTTGAGTTGTGGACGAAACAATCTGATGCTGCAGCAGAATCCGAGTCAAACTACAAGTCCAAAGGTGTTACATCACCTCCACTTGGGCCCATTGGCCTTGTACGACCTAGATTTAGTTTTAGGCTGCCTTGGGACGTCCTCCCACCTAATTGGCCGCCACCCCTTGCTCCTATATAAGTAGATCCATCTAGTAGCTTTTCGTTGGGATTTGTTTAGTTAAAAGTTAGCCATTGCAACTTCGTGTACTTCGTTTGTGTCCAACGACCAGACCAAGACCGCTTACGGATCCCCACCATTATCAATACTTCATATATATTCGCAATATTCAGATTGCTTTATCATATTCTTGCTCGTTCTTCGATTGCTTGCAGGAATAGACCTTTGTGGTCAGGTTGATCGTGCTCCAGCGTGGTCAATAACCTCTCGGAGTTGGTTTAGCGATTGCTAAGGCGCAACGTCGTGCACGTTTGTAGTCGGATCGTCAAAGTCGTCTCCACGAAATCGATAGTTATCATCTCATCGAAAGATCGGGACACCCCGCCTCTATCATTGTTCGTAGTCTGTAGGATCATATTCTTGTGTGTTTCTATTGCTGCTAATCATGCCAGGATCACAAGCCGACGAGATTGACAGGGAGAATTTATCGAACAAGGAGCTTCATGATAAGTTTCAGCAAATGATGACTGAACAGGTGCAAGATGTGCTGAACAATTTTGAAGAGGCCATGGAGAAGATCACTGGCCTTGAGAAGACGTTCGAAACAAAGCTCGATAACAAGTTTAATGAATTGCTCGCGCGTCTTCCACCACCCCCACCTGCTGCACCTAACGCACCTCTCCAACAACAACAACAACAACGACTACCTCCACGTCGCGAAATAGACCTCCGCCGAGCAAGCCGTGTTCCTCTTGCGTTTGGCCAAACTGTTGGTGCTGCTGTTGATACTTCTGTGGCTCCTGCTGCTGATGCGGAGGAGGATGATTATGTGGGAGTTTATGAGGATGAGGTTGATCAAAATCAGCACTACGTGCAGCCACCTGTACCACCACCAGCCGGTCGACCTCAGGTATATATTCGTAATGGTAGGCCTGCACCACCACCTCAGGTACGAGATGATGTCCATATTCCTAAACTAAAATTGAATATTCCACAATTTGAGGGTAGATATGTTCCTGATATATATCTTACTTGGGAGTTAGAAACTGAACAACGATTTACATGTTTACAATATCCTTAGGAGAGACGAGTTGCTGCTGCTGTTTGTGCTTTTACTAGTTTTGCATGTGTATGGTGGTCTGGACATTGTAGATTATATCCTATTCCAACTACTTGGGCTGCTTTGAAAACTGCTATGCGTACGCGTTGGGTTCCACCATATTATCAACGTGAATTGCTTCAAAAATTGCAGCGTTTAAGACAAGGGAAAAATTCTGTAGAAGAATATTATCAGGAATTACAAACTTGCATGATTAGATGTGGTATTGTTGAGGAGAATGAAGCTATGCTTGCACGTTTTCTGGGTGGATTAAATAGAGAGATTCAGACCATTCTAGACTATAAGGAGTATACTAATATCACTCGTTTATTCCATCTTGCTTGTAAAGCTGAACGCGAAGTGCAGGATCGACAAGCATTGGGGCGAACTAACTTTTCTGCAGGCCGACCTTCATCATGGACACCACGTGCATCTTCTACTTCAACTGCACCAGCACCTCCATCCGGTGCCACCTCCAGCCGTGATACAAGAAAACAGGCACAACCACCATTATCTGCCAAGAGCGCACCTGCGGGGCCTACACAGCGTTCTTCTTCTTCCATGGCATCAACAGGGCACACAAGTGATATTATTTGTCGTCGTTGTAAGGGAGGAGGTCATTATGCGAGAGAATGCAAATCTCCGCGTGTGATGATTGCTACCGCGGATGGTGGATATGAGTCTGCTAGTGACTATGATGAGGAGACTTTGGCTCTTATTACACGTGAAGAACATGGTGGAGATGATTCTGATCATGAGACGCAATACATGGCTGCTGAAGACGCTGGCAGGTATGAATGTTTAGTTGCTCAACGTGTTTTGAGTGTGCAGATCACACAAGCTGAGCAAAATCAGAGGCACAATTTGTTCCATACCAAGGGAGTTGTGAAGGAACGTTCTGTGCGCGTCATCATAGACGGAGGGAGCTGCAACAACTTGGCTAGCATGGAGATGGTGGAGAAGCTTTCTCTCACCACAAGACCACATCCACATCCTTACTACATCCAATGGTTCAACAACAGCGACAAGGTTAAGGTAACACGTACTGTTCGTGTGCATTTTAGTATCTCTACATATGCTGATTATGTTGATTGTGATGTGGTACCTATGCAAGCATGTTCCTTATTACTTGGTAGACCATGGCAATTTGATAAAAATTCTGTACACCATGGTAGAAACAATCACTATACTCTTGTTCATAAGGATAAAAATATTACTTTGCTTCCTATGACTCCTGATTCCATTTTGAAAGATGATATTAATAGAGCTAATGATGAGGACATCAATACAATTGTTACACCCACAGCCCCTGCTGCTATACATACTGGACCAATTACTAGAGCTCGTGCACGCCAACTAAATTACCAGGTACTTTCGTTTCTTGGTAATGATTCTAATGTTCATGAGAATATGATGCTGCCTAAATTGGATACATTTGTTTTGCTTACAAATGAAGGGCCTAGCTTGGAGAAGGATGAACATTGGAGCGAGAACAAGCATGGAGATGATGGCATGCGCAAGGGGAACAAGAACGGAGTTACAAGTGATGATTTCAGGACTTTGAAGCCACCATAATGGGTGCATGAAGCCTTGGACGAAATATACAAGATGCCACTTCATAAATTTCATCCCGAGGCTATTTTAGGTGCTGCGTCACCTTATTATTGGGCCAGGCCCATGTAATTTCGAAATACATAAGTATAGGCTATTTTTAGAGTCCGTATGTGTGGGGAAACAAGAGATAGGGTTGATTTCGGACCCCTCCACCAAGGGCCACGAAATTTCCCCCCTCTTCCTCCATATATACAGCCCTTAGGGCATCGTTTAGACTTTGGGTTTTGTTTAGATTAAAAGTTCGCCATAGCTGCAACTTCGCGTACTTCGTTTGTGTTCAACGACCAGACAAAGGCGTCACAGAACCCCACCTTGATCAATAAAGCTTTCATCTTATATTCGCAATATCCAGATTGCAATCTTAGTTTCTTGCTTGTTCTTCGTTTGCTCGCAGGAAACAGACCCTCGTGGTCAGGTTGATCGTGCTCCGGCGTGGTCAATAACCTCTCGGAGTTGGTTTAGCGATTGCTAAGGCGCGACGTCCTCGCACGTTCGTAGTCGGATCGTCAAAGTCGACTTCCACCAAAGCGATATCCATCATCTCATCGAAAGACGGGACACCTTTGCCTCTATCAAGTGGACACTAGACGGAGGGAGCTGCAACAACTTGGCTAGCATGGAGATGGTCGAGAAGCTTTCTCTCACCACAAGACCAGATCCACATCCTTACTACATCCAATGGTTCAACAACAGCGGCAAGGTTAAGGTAACACGTATTGTTCGTGTGCATTTTAGTATATCTACATATGCTGATTATGTTGATTGTGATGTGGTACCTATGCAAGCATGTTCCTTATTACTTGGTAGACCATGGCAATTTGATAAAAATTCTGTACACCATGGTAGAAACAATCACTATACTCTTGTTCATAAGGATAAAAATATTACTTTGCTTCCTATGACTCCTGATTCCATTTTGAAAGATGATATTAATAGAGCTAATAAAGCAAAACAGGAGACAAATAAGAGTGAAAATCAGATTGTGGCAAAAGAATTTGAGCAACAAATGAAGCCTAATAATAAACCATCTAGTGTTGCTTCTGAAATTAAATTGAAAAGTGCATGTTTATTTGCCACCAAATCTGATATTGATGAGCTAGATTTCAGCAAATCTGTTTGCTATGCTTTTGTGTGCAAAGAGGCATTATTTTCATTCGAGGACGTGCCATCCTCTTTGCCTCCTGCTGTCACTAACATTTTGCAGGAGTGATGAGGACATTAATACAATTGTTACACCCACAGGCCCTGCTGCTATACATACTGGACCAATTACTAGAGCTCGCGCACGTCAACTAAATTACCAGGTACTTTCGTTTCTTGGTAATGATTCTAATGTTCATGAGAATATGATGCTGCCTAAATTGGATACATTTGTTTTGCTTACAAATAAAGGGCCTAGCTTGGAGAAGGATGAACATTGGAGCAAGAACAAGCATGGAGATGATGGCATGCGCAAGGGGAACAAGAACGGCGTT
The DNA here is from genome assembly GCF_002162155.2 of Triticum dicoccoides. NCBI lineage: Eukaryota > Viridiplantae > Streptophyta > Magnoliopsida > Poales > Poaceae > Triticum > Triticum dicoccoides. The sequence goes on from NW_021264056.1 coordinate 52,516, forward strand.
ACAAGTGATGATTTCAGGACTTTGAAGCCACCATAATGGGCGCATGAAGCCTTGGACGAAATATACAAGATGCCACTTCATAAATTTCGTCCCGAGGTTATTATAGGTGCTGCGTCACCTTATTATTGGGCCAGGCCCATGTAATTTCGAAATACATAAGTATAGGCTATTTTTAGAGTCCGTATGTGTGGGGAAACAAGAGATAGGGTTGATTTCGGACCCCTCCACCAAGGGACACGAAATTCCCCCCTCTTCCTCCATATATACAGCCCTTAGGGCATCGTTTAGACTTTGGGTTTTGTTTAGATTAAAAGTTCGCCATAGCTGCAACTTCGCGTACTTCGTTTGTGTTCAACGACCAGACAAAGGCGTCACAGAACCCCACCTTGATCAATAAAGCTTTCATCTTATATTCGCAATATCCAGATTGCAATCTCAGTTTCTTGCTTGTTCTTCGTTTGCTCGCAGGAAACAGACCCTCGTGGTCAGGTTGATCGTGCTCCGGCGTGGTCAATAACCTCTCGGAGTTGGTTTAGCGATTGCTAAGGCGCGACGTCCTCGCACGTTCGTAGTCGGATCGTCAAAGTCGACTGCCACCAAAGCGATATCCATCATCTCATCGAAAGACGGGACACCTTTGCCTCTATCAAGTGGTATCAGATTTCCAGGTTGATCGGTGAGATTTTACAGTTTTTTGTAGTTTAGATCGAGTCTGTTCTTCATACCTACAGTCCACGAAAAAGCCACAAAAAAATTAGGGTTAGTTCATCATATCCGAACCAATCTGAGCCTTTGCATAATCTTTTTAGGGTTTTGCTTTGTTGAATTTGCGGTTGCATCGTCGGTCTAGTTGCTGGTCTTAGAGTCTAGTCTTTTAGAGTTTCGAGTTCTGGTCATAAGTTGTCACGCCGCCGCCGCACCATCATCATCGCCCCTGCCATCTTCCACCACCGCTCCGAATCTGTATCCATATACCACCACCAATCCGTGTCCATATACCACCACCGATCCATATCCATATACTACCACCGCTACCACCACCGCTGCCATATACCACCACCATATATCCACCACCAATCCGAGTTCCTTGCTTATTAGGTTTGTTTTCGAGATCCATCTAGTTTCCGATTCGTGTTTCCTTGCCGGAGTAGGTTTCGGGAAAAAAAAGAGTCGGGAAACCACGCTCCGTTTAGGCCCAAAATTTTTTGAAAACGCATTTTTCGAAAAAATTTCTGGCTATCCTATTTTTAGGTGTTTCTGAGTGTTTTGAGACAGGTGCCATTATAGGAAGTTTTTTTTGACCCGTTTCCAGTTTTTGGGTCCGGGCAGTCGAAAAAAAAAATTTGGTCGAAAAAAAAATTTCGTGCCCATCCTGTCAGTTTGACCTAGGAAGAGTTTTGAGACACTCGCCATTATAGTGATTTTTCGCAAAAAAAAAGCAGCGCAAAAAAAAAAGAGCGCAAAAAAAAAGAGCGCAAAAAAAAAGAAAGAGCGAAAAAAAAATTCAGAGTGTGCTTTTCCCTTGTTTACGTGCTGCGCCGTGATTTTATTGGTGTTCTAGGCTCGCGTCTCTAGCACAGTCTAGCCTAGGACCAGCACAGTACCGTCATTGAGCGTTTATTCAACTTTGCATCTCTGAATTGATTATTGCTGACCCTTTTTGCTACCATACTATAAGCCTTCCCAGCTCCACATACATCTACGTCGTGTGTTTGACTCTCCCTGGTAATCGCTCTATCCAAGCTTTGAGAGTTTTTGACTACAACGGTTGCCGATCACCGCCTGCTGCTGGGTAAGAACTGGTAAGAATTTGAGATTTGCTTGACGGATTTGTGATACACCACCACCACTTCTTAGTAGTCTGTAGGATCGTATTCTTGTGTGTTTCTATTGCTGCTAACCATGCGAGGATCACAAGCTGACGAGATTGACTGGGAGAACTTATCGAACAAGGAGCTTCATGATAAGTTTCAGCAAATGATGACTGAACAGGTGCAAGATGTGCTGAACAATTTTGAAGAGGCCATGGAGAAGATTACTGGCCTTGAGAAGACGTTCGAAACAAAGCTCGATAACAGATTTAATGAACTGCTTGCGCGTCTTCCACCACCGGCTGCACCTGTCGCACCTCTGCAACAACAACAACTACGCCCCCTTCCGAATCAGTATGGACGAGCACAGCGTGTTCCTATTGAGCCAGGACAAAATTCTGGTGCCGCTGCTACTGTTGTTGGTGCTTCTTTGGCTCCTGCTACTGCTGCTGCTGGTACCCAGGAGGATGATGATTATGTGGGAGATTATGAGGATGAGGTTGATCAAAATCCGAACTACGTGCAGCCACCAGCACCACCACCACCAGGTCGACCTCAGGTATATATTCGTAATGGTAGGCCTGCACCACCACCTCAGGTACGAGATGATGTCCATATTCCTAAACTGAAATTGAATATTCCACCATTTGAGGGTAGATATGTTCCTGATATATATCTTACTTGGGAGTTAGAAACTGAACAACGATTTACATGTTTACAATATCCTGAGGAGAGACGAGTTGCTACTGCTGTTTGTGCTTTCACTAGTTTTGCATGTGTATGGTGGTCTGAACATTGTAGATTATATCCTATTCCAACTACTTGGGCTGCTTTGAAAACTGCTATGCGTACGCGTTGGGTTCCACCATATTATCAACGTGAATTGCTTCAAAAATAGCAGCGTTTAAGACAAGGGAAAAATTCTGTAGAAGAATATTATCAGGAATTACAAACTGGCATGATTAGATGTGGTATTGTTGAGGAGAATGAAGCTATGCTTGCACGTTTTCTGGGTGGATTAAATAGAGAGATTCAGACCATTCTAGACTATAAGGAGTATACTAATATCACTCGTTTATTCCATCTTGCTTGTAAAGCTGAACGTGAAGTGCAGGATCGACAAGCATTGGGGCGAACTAACTTTTCTGCAGGCTGACCTTCATCATGGACACCACGTGCATCTTCTACTTCAACTGCACCAGCACCTCAATTAGGTGCCTCCTCCAGTCGTGATACAAGAAAACAGGCACAACCACCATTATCTGCCAAGAGCGCACCTGCCAGGCCTGCACGGAGTTCTTCTTCTTCCATGGCATCAACAGGGCACACAAGTGATATTATTTGTCGTCGTTGTAAGGGAGGAGGTCATTATGCGAGAGAATGCAAATCTCCGCGTGTGATGATTGCTACCGCGGATGGTGGATATGAGTCCGCTAGTGACTATGATGAGGAGACATTGGCTCTTATTACACGTGAAGAACATGGTGGAGATGATTCTGATCATGAGACGCAATACATGGCTCCTGAAGACGCTGACAGGTATGAATGTTTAGTTGCTCAACGTGTTTTGAGTGTGCAGGTCACACAAGCTGAGCAAAATCAGAGGCACAACTTGTTCCATACCAGGGGAGTTGTGAAGGAACGTTCTGTGCGCGTCATAATAGACGGAGGGAGCTGCAACAACTTGGTTAGCATGGAGATGGTGGAGAAGCTTTCTCTCACCACAAGACCACATCCACATCCTTACTACATCCAATGGTTCAACAACAGCGGCAAGGTTAAGGTAACACGTACTGTTCGTGTGCATTTTAGTATCTCTACATATGCTGATTATGTTGATTGTGATGTGGTACCTATGCAAGCATGTTCTTTATTACTTGGTAGACCATGGCAATTTGATAAAAATTCTGTACACCATGGTAGAAACAAATACTATACTCTTGTTCATAAGGATAAAAATATTACTTTGCTTCCTATGACTCCTGATTCCATTTTGAAAGATGATATTAATAGAGCTTATAAAGCAAAACAGGAGAAGAATAAGTGTGAAAATCAGATTGTGGCAAAAGAATTTGAGCAACAAATGAAGCCTAATAATAAACCATCTAGTGTTGCTTCTGAAATTAAATTGAAAAGTGCATGTTTATTTGCCACCAAATCTGATATTGATGAGCTAGATTTCAGCAAATCTGTTTGCTATGCTTTTGTGTGCAAAGAGGCATTATTTTCATTCGAGGACGTGCCTTCCTCTTTGCCTCCTGCTGTCACTAACATTTTGCAGGAGTTCGCTGACGTCTTTCCACAAGACGTGCCACCGGGATTACCGCCTATTCAAGGGATTGAGCATCAGATTGAGTTAATTCCCGGTGCTTCACTGCCAAACCGTGCACCATACCGTACCAATCCAGAGGAGACGAAGGAGATTATGCGTCAAGTACAAGAGCTTCTCGACAAAGGTTATATACGCGAATCCCTTAGTCCTTGTGCTGTTCCTATTATTCTAGTGCCGAAAAAGGATGGTACATCACGTATGTGTGTTGATTGTAGAGGCATTAATAATATTACCATTCTTTATCGTCATCCTATTCCTAGGCTAGATGATATGCTTGATGAATTGAGTGGCTCTACAATATTCTCCAAAGTTGATTTGCGTAGTGGCTACCATCAAATTCGTATGAAATTGGGAGATGAATGGAAAACAGCATTTAAAACTAAGTTTGGATTATATGAGTGGTTAGTCATGCCTTTTGGGTTAACTAATGCACCTAGTACTTTCATGAGATTAATGAACGAAGTTTTACGTGCTTTCATTGGACGATTTGTGGTAGTTTTGATAGAGGCGGAGGTGTCCCGTCTTTCGATGAGATGATGGATATCGCTTTGGTGGAAGTCGACTTTGACGATCCGACTACGAACGTGCGAGGACGTCGCGCCTTAGCAATCGCTAAACCAACTCCGAGAGGTTATCGACCACGCCGGAGCACGATCAACCTGACCACGAGGGTCTGTTTCCTGCGAGCAAACGAAGAACAAGCAAGAAACTAAGATTGCAATCTGGATATTGCGAATATAAGATGAAAGCTTTATTGATCAAGGTGGGGTTCTGTGACGCCTTTGTCTGGTCGTTGAACACAAACGAAGTACGCGAAGTTGCAGCTATGGCGAACTTGTAATCTAAACAAAACGCAAAGTCTAAACGATGCCCTAAGGGCTGTATATATGGAGGAAGAGTGGGGAATTTCGTGGCCCTTGGTGGAGGGGTCCGAAATCAACCCTATCTCTTGTTTCCCCACACATACAGACTCTAAAAATAGCCTATACTTATGTATTTCGAAATTACATGGGCCTGGCCCAATAATAAGGTGACGCAGCACCTAAAATAGCCTCGGGACGAAATTTATGAAGTGGCATCTTGTATACTTCGTCCAAGGCTTCATGCACCCATTATGGTGGCTTCAAAGTCCTGAAATCATCACTTGTAACTCCGTTCTTGTTCCCCTTGCGCATGCCATCATCTCCATGCTTGTTCTTGCTCCAATGTTCATCCTTCTCCAAGCTAGGCCCTTCATTTGTAAGCAAAACAAATGTATCCAATTTAGGCAGCATCATATTCTCATGAACATTAGAATCATTACCAAGAAACGAAAGTACCTGGTAATTTAGTTGGCGTGCACGAGCTCTAGTAATTGGTCCAGTATGTATAGCAGCAGGGGCTGTGGGTGTAACAATTGTATTGATGTCCTCATCAAGTTTACTTTGATGACATATTGATTTATAGCAGATCTTTGGAAGAACATTTGGAACATTTACGTGCTGTTTTTATTGCTCTACGTGATGCACGTTTGTTCGGTAACCTTGGGAAGTGCACCTTTTGCACCGACCGAGTATCTTTTCTTGGCTATGTTGTTACTCCACAGGGAATTGAAGTTGATAAAGCCAAGATTGAAGCTATTGAGAGTTGGCCGCAGCCCAAAACGGTCACACAAGTGAGGAGTTTTCTTGGCCTCGCTGGATTCTATAGGCGTTTTGTGAGAGATTTCAGCACCATTGCTGCACCTCTCAATGAGCTTACAAAGAAAGATGTGCCTTTTCTTTGGGGTACCCACAGGAAGAAGCCTTCACGGTATTGAAAGATAAGTTGACACATGCTCCTTTACTCCAACTTCCTGATTTTAATAAGACTTTTGAGCTTGAATGTGATGATGCTAGTGGAATTGGATTAGGAGGTGTGTTATTACAAGATGGCAAACCTGTTGCATACTTTTCTGAAAAATTGAGTGGGCCTAGTCTGAATTATTCTACTTATGATAAAGAATTATATGCTCTTGTTCGGACTTTAGAAACATGGCAATATTATTTCTGGCCCAAAGAATTTGTTATACATTCTGATCATGAATCTTTGAAACATATTAAAAGTCAAGCTAAACTGAATCGTAGACATGCTAAATGGGTTGAATTCATTGAGACTTTCCCTTATGTCATTAAACACAAGAAGGGAATAGAAAATGTTATTGCTGATGCATTGTCTCGTCGCTATACTATGCTTTCACAACTTGACTTCAAAATATTTGGTTTGGAGACCATCAAAGATCAATATGTGCATGATGCTGATTTTAAAGATGTAATGCAGAATTGTAAAGAAGGAAGAATGTGGAACAAGTTTGTTGTTAACGATGGATTTGTGTTTCGTGCTAACAAGCTATGCATTCCAGCTAGCTCCGTTCGTCTTTTGTTGTTGCAGGAGGCGCATGGAGGAGGATTAATGGGACACTTTGGCGTGAAGAAGATGGAGGACGTACTTGTTACACATTTCTTTTGGCCAAAGATGAGACGTGATGTTGAGCGTTTTATTGCTCGCTGCACTACATGTCAAAAAGCTAAGTCACGACTCAATCCTCATGGTTTATTGCCTTTGCCTATACCTAGTGTTCCTTGGGAGGATATATCTATGGACTTTGTTTTAGGTTTACCTCGAACAAAGAAGGGGAGGGATAGCATATTTGTTGTCGTGGATAGATTCTCGAAAATTGCACACTTTATACCATGTCATAAAAGCGATGATGCTGTTAATGTTGCTGATTTGTTCTTTCGTGAAATTATTCGCTTGCATGGTGTGCCAAATACTATTGTTTCAGATCGCGATACTAAATTTCTTAGCCACTTTTGGAGATGTTTATGGGCTAAGTTGGGGACTAAACTGCTTTTTAGTACTACCATAAGTTGTCACGCCGCCGCCGCACCATCATCATCGCCCCTGCCATCTACCACCACCGCTCCGAATCCGTATCCATATACCACCACCAATCCGTGCCCATATACCACCACCGATCCATATCCATATACTACCACCGCTACCACCACCGCTGCCATATACCACCACCATATATCCACCACCAATCCGAGTTCCTTGCTTATTAGGTTTGTTTTCGGGATCCATCTAGATTCCGATTCGTGTTTCCTTGCCGGAGTAGGTTTCGGAAAAAAAAAGTCGGGTAGCCACGCTCCATTTAGGCCCCAAATTTTTCGAAAACGCATTTTTCGAAAAAAATTCTGGCTATCCTATTTTTAGGTGTTTCTGAGTGTTTTGAGACAGGTGCCATTATAGGAAGTTTTTTTTGACCCGTTTCCAGTTTTTGGGTCCGGGCAGTCGAAAAAAAAAATTGGTCAAAAAATTTCGTGCCCATCCTGTCAGTTTGAGCTAGGAAGAGTTTTGAGACACTCGCCATTATAGTGATTTTTCGCAAAAAAAAAAGCAGCGCAAAAAAAAGAGCGCAAAAAAAAAAAGAGCGAAAAAAAATTCAGATTGTGCTTTTCCCTTGTTTACGTGCCGCGCCGTGATTTTGTTGGTGTTCTAGGCTCGCGTCTCTAGCACAGTCTAGCCTAGGACCAGCACAGTACCGTCGTTGAGCGTTTATTCAACTTTGCATCTCTGAATTGATTATTGCTGACCCTTTTTGCTACCATAGTATAAGCCTTCCCAGCTCCACATACATCTACGTCGTGCGTTTGACTCTCCCTGGTAATCGCTCTATCCAAGCTTTGGGAGTTTTGACTACAACGGTTGCCGATCACCGCCTGTTGCTGGGTAAGAACTAGTAAGAATTTGAGTTTTGCTTGACGGATTTGTGACACCCACCACCACCACTTGTTCGTAGTCTGTAGGATCATATTCTTGTGTGTTTCTATTGCTGCTAACCATGCCAGGATCACAAGCCGACGAGATTGACTGGGAGAATTTATCGAACAAGGAGCTTCATGATAAGTTTCAGCAAATGATGACTGAACAGGTGCAAGATGTGCTGAACAATTTTGAAGAGGCCATGGAGAAGATCACTGGCCTTGAGAAGACGTTCGAAACAAAGCTCGATAACAGATTTAATGTATTGCTCGCGCGTCTTCCACCACCACCACCCGCTGCACCTAACGCACCTCTCCAACAACAACAACAACGACTACCTCCACGTCGCGAAATAGACCTTCGCCGAGCGAGCCGTGTTCCTCTTGCGTTTGGCCAAACTGTTGGTGCTGCTGTTGATACTTCTGTGGCTCCTGCTACTGCTGTTGCAGGTACCCAGGAGGATGATGAGTATGCGGGCAATTATGAGGATGAGGTTGATCAAAATCAGATCTACGAGCAGCCACCAGCACCACCACCAGCAGGTCGACCTCAGGTATATATTCGTAATGGTAGGCCTGCACCACCACCTCAGGTACGAGATGATGTCCATATTCCTAAACTGAAATTGAATATTCCACCATTTGAGGGTAGATATGTTCCTGATATATATCTTACTTGGGAGTTAGAAACTGAACAACGATTTACATGTTTACAATACC
>NW_021264057.1:0-1310 GCF_002162155.2 Triticum dicoccoides
GTTGATACCTTACCTGCAATCCTAAATGCTTAGTATAGGATGCTAGTTTATCATCATTGGCCCTACATTCTTGTCAGTCTGCCTTGCTATACTATTGGGCCGTGATCACTCGGGAGGTGATCACGGGTATATACTATACATACATACATACTATACAGATGGTGACTAAAGTCGGGTCAGCTCGAAGAGTACCCGCGAGTGATCCACGGATTGGGGGCTGAAAGGACCTTTGTCCCGACGGCCCTCTGTGTGGATCTTTGTGGCGGAGCGACAGGGCAGGCTGAGACCGCCTAGGAGAGAGGTGGGCCTGGCCCTGTTCGGCGTTCGCGGACACTTAACACGCTTAACGAGATCTTGGTATTTGATCTGAGTTGGCTACGAGCCTATACGCACTAACCATCTACGTGGGAGTAGTTATGGGTATCCCGACGTCGTGGTATCTGCCGAAGCACTTCAAACGTCAGCGACGGAGCGGCGCGCGCCGAATTGGACTGGAACGCCACTAGGCTAGGTCTGCTTTCGGCCGCCCTCGCAACGTGCAGGTGTGCTATGGGTGATGGGCCCAGACCCCTGTGCGCTTAGGTTTAGACCGGCGTGCTGGCCTCTCTGTTGTGCCTAGGTGGGGCTGCGACGTGTTGATCTTCCGCGGCCGGGCATGACCCAGGAAAGTGTGTCCGGCCAAATGGGATCAAGCGTGTTGGGTAATGTGGTGCACCCCTGCAGGGAAGTTAATCTATTCGAATAGCCGTGATCTTCGGTAACAGGACGACTTGGAGTTGTACCTTGACCTTATGACAACTAGAACCGGATACTTAATAAAACACACCCTCCCAAGTGCCAGATACAACCGGTGGTCGCTCTACCTCAGGGATATGAGGAGGGGATCGCCGGGTAGGATTATGCTATGAGATGTTACTTGGAGATGCTACTTGGAGGACTTCGACCTACCCTCTTCTGCCTGTTGCAAGACGAAGGTGACCAGAAGCGTAGTCTTCGATAAGACTAGCTATCCCCCTCTTATTCTGGCATTCTGCAGTTCAGTCCACTGATATGGCCCTTTACACATATACCCATGCATATGTAGTGTAGTTCCTTGCTTGCGAGTACTTTGGATGAGTACTCACGGTTGCTTTCTCCCCCCTTTTTCCCCTTTTCCTTCCTTTCTGGTTGTCGCAACCAGATGCTGGAGTCCAGGAGCCAGACGCCACCGTCGACGACGACCCCTACTACACTGGAGGTGCCTACTACTACGTGCTGCCCGCTGATGACGACCTGGAGTAGTTTAGGAGGATCCCAGGCAGGAGGCCTGC
>NW_021264058.1:0-1787 GCF_002162155.2 Triticum dicoccoides
AACACGCTTGATCCCATTTGGCCGGACACACTTTCCTGGGTCATGCCCGGCCGCGGAAGATCAACACGTCGCAGCCCCACCTAGGCACAACAGAGAGGCCAGCACGCCGGTCTAAACCTAAGCGCACAGGGGTCTGGGCCCATCGCCCATAGCACACCTGCACGTTGCGAGGGCGGCCGAAAGCAGACCTAGCCTAGTGGCGTTCCAGTCCAATTCGGCGCGCGCCGCTCCGTCGCTGACGTCTGAAGTGCTTCGGCTGATACCACGACGTCGGGATACCCATAACTACTCCCACGTAGATGGTTAGTGCGTATAGGCTCGTAGCCAACTCAGATCAAATACCAAGATCTCGTTAAGCGTGTTAAGTGTCCGCGAACGCCGAACAGGGCCAGGCCCACCTCTCTCCTAGGCGGTCTCAGCCTGCCCTGTCGCTCCGCCACAAAGATCCACACAGAGGGCCGTCGGGACAAAGGTCCTTTCAGCCCCCAATCCGTGGATCACTCGCGGGTACTCTTCGAGCTGACCCGACTTTAGTCACCATCTGTATAGTATGTATGTATAGTATAGTATATACCCGTGATCACCTCCCGAGTGATCACGGCCCAATAGTATAGCAAGGCAGACTGACAAGAATGTAGGGCCAATGATGATAAACTAGCATCCTATACTAAGCATTTAGGATTGCAGGTAAGGTATCAACGGGTGTAGCAACAATGTCAGGCTATGCATCAGAATAGGATCAACGGAAAGCAGTAACATGCTACACTACTCTAATGCAAGCAGTATAGAGTAGAATAGGCGATATCTGGTGATCAAGGGGGGGGGGCTTGCCTGGTTGCTCTGGCAAGAGAGAGGGGTCGTCAACTCCGTAGTCGAACTGGGCAGCAGCAGCGTCGGTCCCGTAGTCTACGGGAGAGAAGAGGGGGAAGAAACAATGAATACAATGCAAACAAATGCATATCGATGCATGACATGACAAGTAACGATGCTAGGTGCGCCCAATCGCGGTAGTTGGTGATACCGACGAAGGGGGGAAACATCCGGGAAAGTATTCCCGGTGTTTCGCGTTTTCGGATAGATGACCCGGAGGGGAAAAGTTGTGAGTTCGATAGGTTAGGGGTGTGTGGCGGACGAACGGACTGCGAATCCGGAATCGCCTCGTCGTTCTGAGCAACTTTCATGTAGAAAGTATTTTCATCGGAGTTACGGATTAAAAGATATGATTTTCTAAAGATTGTATTAATTTCTGGAATTTATTTAATTATTTAATTAATTCGGAAAACAGATTAATGACATCAGCATGATGTCATGCTGACATCAGTAGTCAACAGAGTTGACTTGGTCAACCTGACATGTGGGTCCAGTGGGACCCACCTGTCATTCTCTGTTTAGTTTAATTATAGATTAGTTAAATTAATTAGTGATTATGTTAATCTAATCAGGATTAATTAACTTAATTAATTACTTAATCAATTAATTAATTTAATAATTAATTTTAATAAATCATTTTTATTTTTATTAATCATATTTACTATTTTTATTTATTTATTTATTTATTTATTTTATTAATATTTTTTTTAATTAATTTTTTTTCTTTTTCTTTTTTTTTAGCGTTCTGGGGGTGGGGCCCCCTAGTCAGTGGCCCGGGGGCCTTAGCGGGCACAGGGCGGTGCGGGTGCGGGTGCGGGTGTGAGCCCGACTGGGCACTGGGCACCCGTGCCCGAGGCCACCGCAGCGAGGGCGCGAGGCCCAGCTGCGTCGGCGGCCTCGCTCGACAGCGGCAGGGG
>NW_021264059.1:0-987 GCF_002162155.2 Triticum dicoccoides
TTTGGCCGGACACACTTTCCTGGGTCATGCCCGGCCTCGGAAGATCAACACGTCGCAGCCCCACCTAGGCAAAACAGAGAGGCCAGCACGCCGGTCTAAACCTAAGCGCACAGGGGTCTGGGCCCATCGCCCATAGCACACCTGCACGTTGCATGGGCGGCCGGAAGCAGAACTAGCCCCCTTAATACAAGAGCAGGCTTACGTTCCAATCCGGCGCGCGCCGCTCCGTCGCTGACGTCTGAAGTGCTTCGGCTGATACCACGACGTCGGGATACCCATAACTACTCCCGCGTAGATGGTTAGTGCGTATAGGCTCGTAGCCAACTCAGATCAAATACCAAGATCTCGTTAAGCGTGTTAAGTGTCCGCGAACGCCGAACAGGGCCAGGCCCACCTCTCTCCTAGGCGGTCTCAACCTGCCCTGTCGCTCCGCCACAAAGATCCAGACAGAGGGCCGTCGGGACAAAGGTCCTTTCAGCCCCCAATCCGTGAATCACTCGCGGGTACTCTTCGAGCGGACCCGACTTTAGTCACCATCTGTATTATGTATATATGTATAGTATATACCCGTGATCACCTCCCGAGTGATCACGGCCCAATAGTATAGCAAGGCAGACTGACAAGAATGTAGGGCCAATGATGATAAACTAGCATCCTATACTAAGCATTTAGGATTGCAGGTAAGGTATCAACAGGTGTAGCAACAATGTCAGGCTATGCATCAGAATAGGATCAACGGAAAGCAGTAACATGCTACACTACTCTAATGCAAGCAGTATAGAGTAGAATAGGCGATATCTGGTGATCAAGGGGGGGGGCTTGCCTGGTTGCTCTGGCAAGAAGGAGGGGTCGTCAACTCCGTAGTCGAACTGGGCAGCAGCAGCGTCGGTCTCGTAGTCTACCGGAGAGAAGAGGGGGAAGAAACAATGAATACAATGCAAACAAATGCATATCGATGCATGACATGACAAGTAACGATGCTAGGTG
>NW_021264060.1:0-961 GCF_002162155.2 Triticum dicoccoides
ACTGGCTTTGAGAAGACGTTCGAAACAAAGCTCGATAACAAGTTTAATGAATTGCTCGCGCGTCTTCCACCACCACCACCCGCTGCAGCTAACGCACCTCTCCAACAACAACAACAACAACGACTACCTCCACGTCGCGAAGCAGACCTCCGCCGAGCAAGCCGTGTTCCTCTTGCGTTTGGCCAAACTGTTGGTGCTGCTGTTGATACTTCTGTGGCTCCTGCTGCTGATGCGGAGGAGGATGATTATGTGGGAGACTATGAGGATGAGGTTGATCAAAATCAACACTACGAGCAGCCACCTGTACCACCACCAGCAGGTCGACCTCAGGTATATATTCGTAATGGTAGGCCTGCACCACCACCTCAGGTACGAGATGATGTCCATATTCCTAAACTGAAATTGAATATTCCACCATTTGAGGGTAGATTTGTTCCTGATATATATCTTACTTGGGAGTTAGAAACTGAACAACGATTTACATGTTTACAATATCCTGAGAAGAGACGAGTTGCTGCTGCTGTTTGTGCTTTCACTAGTTTTGCATGTGTATGGTGGTCTGAACATTGTAGATTGTATCCTATTCCAACTACTTGGGCTGCTTTGAAAACTGCTATGCGTACGCGTTGGGTTCCACCATATTATCAACGTGAATTGCTTCAAAAATTGCAGCGTTTAAGACAAGGAAAAAATTCTGTAGAAGAATATTATCAGGAATTACAAACTGGCATGATTAGATGTGGTATTGTTGAGGAGAATGAAGCTATGCTTGCACGTTTTCTAGGTGGATTAAATAGAGAGATTCAGACCATTCTAGACTATAAGGAGTATACTAATATCACTCGTTTATTCCATCTTGCTTGTAAAGCTGAACGTGAAGTGCAGGATCGACAAGCATTGGGGCGAACTAACTTTTCTGCAGGCCGACCTTCATCATGGACACCACGTGCATCTTCTACTT
>NW_021264061.1:0-1659 GCF_002162155.2 Triticum dicoccoides
GGTGGTCGGATCCAATGACATGGTCTATGAGCATCATTCCCTTCTTGGAGGTGTTGCTGCGGGAGAACCTTTACATTGTCCTTGTGTTGTCCAAGAGATGACTGTTGTAGGTGGTCATTCTTTAGTTCGTCGATCATTGTTTTGAGTTTCCAGCATTCAGTCCACCTAGGCCTATATACAATCTAGTATGCTTTTGCTCTTTTTGTCAACTTAATTCTTTGCGTGTGTGTATTGTTGATTGTGTGCATCCTAGTAATATAGAGGTCGGGTGTGTGCTTGTTGTGTTTGTATCCTCTTGTTGCTTCCTTTTGAGTCAATTAAATCCACCCTTTATACAAAAGATCCTTCTTTTTTCTGTAGGCATGTAGCCAAGCAAATAGATTTGCGTGAGGTTATACTCATACATGAAACAATTATTAATTTTGGTTATTGTGTTTTTTGTTGAACAAGAATATTTTAGCTTCCCTTCCTTGCTAAAATTGATATGATTAGCATAACAAGGTGCTTCTGTTTCACTATTTGCCAACATATTCTCCTTTTAACTTGCAATTCTTTCCTTTTTTCAACTTTTCCTTAAGAATCGTAAATAAGTTCTCTTTTTTACAAAACTAGGAACCACGCGTCATGTGATCAACCTATTATTTTTGTTTTGTACTATTTGCTTTAAATTTTATTTTGCGAGAAACTTCCACTCTATTTATCTTTAATCATGGCAGTACAAAGAACAATAGAGGTAATAAAAATTTCAGTCATATCCGTGGACCACTTAGCGATGACTACAAGCATTGGAGAGAGCCGAAGGCGCACCACCGTCATTCGCTCCTCCTTCAGCGGAGCTAGGCAAACCTTGTTATGTAAACAGTTCGGAAGTCATCGTGCACTCGTGCTAATGCCCCATATGACCAGCGCACCAGAGTAGCAACCATCGATGATGAAGAAAGTCATAGATCCGAAAAATCAAACATGTAAACACCCAGACAAAGACGAAGACCAGATCCAAATAGATCCACCGAAGACCAGCACCGATCAAATCCCGCGAGATCCGCATAGACACACCTCCACATGCCCTCCAACGATGCTAGACGCACCATCCGTACGGGGGTAGAACGTGGGAGACATCATTCCTACTAAGGGGCATCACCGCCACCACACAGCCCCAACCAAGACCTTGAACCTAACAAGAACGAGAACAGAGTCCCTCCCGCCGGCGAAGGGCCGATATCCTCCGCACCTGCATGGCCTAGAGGCCATCGGATATAGGGCGGACCGGCCTATTTGCTTTATTTGCTTTAACTTGTCGGTCCAATTCTTTTAATTTTCTTTAAACTAAACTCTGTATGCAGGAAACAAGCTAAATAAATACGTTTGATTACTTTATTTGCTTTAACTTTTCAGTCCCATTCTTTTGATTTTCTTTAAAACGTTGTATGCTGGAAACAAGCTAAATAAATATGTTCGAGCAATAGAGGCATAGGACGCCGACTCCCTCAAACTAAAGATCCAAATTATTTGAGTTCGGTTGAAAATATATCATTGAAATATGATTATGCGAAATACATACAGTAATATACTCTCTCCGTCCCATAATATAGAAACGTTTTTCAAGCTAACATAGCTGGAATAACATTCATATATTATGAGACGTAGCGAGTATCTTCT
>NW_021264062.1:0-1221 GCF_002162155.2 Triticum dicoccoides
CCACAACGATAGTTCGTCAAGTTAGTGTTGTTTTAACCTTTTCAAGGACCGGGCTTAGCCACACTCGGTTCAACTAAAGTTGGAGAAACTGACACCCGCCAGCCACCTGTGTGCAAAGCACGTCAGTAGAACCAGTCTCGCGTAAGCGTACGCGTAATGTTGGTCCGGGCCGCTTCATCCAACAATACCACCGAACCAAAGTATGACATGCTGGTAAGCAGTATGACTTGTATCGCCCACAACTCACTTGTGTTCTACTCGTGCATATAACATCTACGCATAAAACCAGGCTCGGATGCCACTGTTGGGGAACGTAGTAGTTTCAAAAAAAATCCTACGCACACGCAAGATCATGGTGATGCATAGCAACGAGAGGGGAGACTGTCGTCCATGTACCCTCATAGACCAAAAGCAGAAGCGTTAGGACAACGTGGTTGATGTAGTCATACGTCTTCAAGGCCCGACCGATCAAGCACCGAAACTATGGCACCTCCGAGTTCTAGCACACGTTCAGCTCGATGACGTCCCTCGAACTCCGATCAAGCTGAGTGTCGAGGGAGAGTTCCGTTAGCATGATGGCATGGTGACGATCTTGATGTTCTACCGTCGCAGGGATTTGCCTAAGCACCGCTACAATATTATCAAGGAGGACTATGGTGGAGGGGGGGCACCGCACACGGCTAAGAGATCAAGAGATCAATTGTTGTGTCTAGAAGTGCCCCCTGCCCCTGTATATAAAGGAGCAAGGGGGGAGGGGGTGGCCGGCCAGGGAGGAGGCGCGCCAAGGGGAGTCCTACTCCCACTGGGAGTAGGACTCCCTCCTTCCTTGTTGGACTTGGAGAAGGGGGGAAAGAGGAGGGAGAGAGAGGAAGGAAAGGGGGGGCGCCGCCCCCCTCTCCTTGTCCTATTCGGACTAGGGGGGAGGGGCACGTGGCCCTGCCCTGGCCTCCTCTCCTCTTCTCCACTAAGGCCCACTATGGCCCATTAAGCCCCCGGGGGGTTCCGGTAACCTCCCGGTACTCCAGTAAAATCCCGCTTTCACCCGGAACACTTCCGATATCCAAATATAGGCTTCCAATATATCAATCTTCATGTCTCGACCGTTTCAAGACTCCTCATCATGTCCGTAATCATATCCGGGACTCCGAACAACCTTCGGTACATCAAAGCTCATAAACTCATAATATAACTGTCATCGAAACCTTAAGCGTGCGGACCCTA
>NW_021264063.1:0-2207 GCF_002162155.2 Triticum dicoccoides
AGGTTATTGAACCGTCTCTTCAACTAGTGTGTGGCAGGGCACAGGAAGTTGTTCCTGTGGCACCTACACCAATTGAAGTGGAAGCTTATGATAGTGATCATGAAGCTTCGGATCAAGTCACTACCGAACCTTGTAGGACGACAAGGACACGTACTACTTCGGAGTGGTAAGGTGATCCTGTCTTGAAGGTCATGTTGCTAGACAACAATGAACCTACGAGCTATGGAGAAGCGATGGTGGGCCCGAATTCCGACAAATGGTTAGAAGCCATGAAATCCGAGATAGTATCCATATATCAGAACAAAGCATGGACTTTGATGGACTTGCCCGATGATCGGCAATCCATTGAGATAAATGGATCTTTTAAGAAGAAGACGGACGTGGATGGTAATGTCACCATCTATGAAGCTCGACTTGTGGCAAAGTGTTTTCCGACAAGTTCAAGGAGTTGACTACGATGAGATTTTCTCACTCATAGCTATGCTTAAAGTCCGTCGGAATCATGTTAGCATTAGCTGCATTTATGAAATCTGGCAGATGGATGTCAAGACAAGTTTCCTTACTAGTTTTCGTAAGGAAAGGTTGTATGCAATACAATCAGAAAAGTTTTGTCGATCCTAAGGATGCTAAAAGGTATGCTAGCTCCAGCGATCCTTCTAAGGACTGGAGTAAGCATCTCGGAGTTGGAATGTACGCTTTGATGAGATGATCAAAGATTTTGGATTTATACAAAGTTTATGAGAAACTTGTATTTCCAAAGAAGTGAGTGGGAGCACTATAGAGTTTCTGATGAGTATATGTTGTTGACATATTGTTGATCAGAAATGATGTAGAATTTCTGGAAAGCATATAGGGTTATTTTGAAAGTGTTTTTCAATGGAAAGCCTGGATTAAGCTACTTGAACATTGAGCATCAAGATCTATAAGGATAGATCAAAATGCTTAATAATACTTTCAAATGAGCACATACCTTGACATGATCTTGAAGGTGTTCAAGATGGACCAGTCAAAGAAGGAGTTCTTGCCTGAGTTGTAAGGTACGAAGTTAAGACTTAAAGCTCGACCACGGCAGAATAGAGAGAAAGGACGAAGGTTGTCCCCTATGCTTAAGACGTAGGCTCTTCAGTATGCTATGCTGTGTACCGCACCTGAAGTGTGCCTTGCCATGAGTCAGTCAAGGGGTACAAGAGTGATCCAAGAATGGCTCACAGGACAGCGGTCAAAGTTATCCTTAGTAACTAGTGGACTAAGGAATTTTCTCGATTATGGAGGTGGTAAAAGAGTTCGTCGTTAAGGTTACGACGATGCAAGCTTGACACCTATCCGGATAGCTCTGAGTAGAGAGACCGGATACATATAATGGAGCAATAATTTAGAATAGCTCCAAGTAGAACAGTTATTTGGAATAGCTCCAAATAGAGCGTGGTAGCTGCATCTAGGAGATGACATAGAGATTTGTAAAACACACACGGATCTGAAAGGTTCAGACCCGTTGACTAAAACCTCTCTCACAAGCAACATGATCAAACATAAAACTCATTGAGTGTTAATCACATAGTGATGTGAACTAGACTACTGACTCTAGTAAACTCTTGGGTATTAGTCACATGGCGATGTGACCTGTGAGTGTTAATCACATGGCGATGTGAACTAGATTATTGACTATAGTGCAAGTGGGAGACTGTTGGAAATATGCCCTAGAGGCAATAATAAAAGTATTATTATTATATTTCCTTGTTCATGATAATTGTCTTTTATTCATGCTATAATTGTATTATCCGGAAATCGTAATACACGTGTGAATACATAGACCACAATATGTCCCTAGTGAGCCTCTAGTTGACTAGCTCGTTGTGATCAACAGATAGTCATGGTTTCCTGGCTATGGACATTGGATGTCGTTGATAACGGGATCACATCATTAGGAGAATGATGTGATGGACAAGACCCAATCCTAAGCATAGCACAAAGATCGGTTAGTTCGTTTGCTAGAGCTTTGCCAATGTCAAGTATCTCTTCCTTTGACCATGAGATCGTGTAACTCCTGGATACCGTAGGAGTGCTTTGGGTGTATCAAACGTCACAACGTAACTGGGTGACTATAAAGGTGCACTACAGGTATCTCCGAAAGTATCTATTGTTTTATGCGGATCGAGACTGGGATTTGTCACTCCGTGTAAACGGAGAGGTATCTCTGGGCCCACTCG
>NW_021264064.1:0-1099 GCF_002162155.2 Triticum dicoccoides
ATTCATCACAACTTCTGGCCATATCACATCACATGATCAATCGCTGCAAAAACAAGTTAGACGTCCTCTAATTTGTTGTTGCATCTTTTACGTGGCTGCAATTGGGTTCTAGCAAGAACGTTTTCTTACCTACGAATCACCACAACGTGATTTTGTCAACTTCTATTTACCCTTCATAAGGGCCCTGTTCATCGATTCCGCTCCAACTAAAGTGGGAGAGACAGACACCCGCCAGCCACCTTATGCAACTAGTGCATGTCAGTCGGTGGAACCGGTCTCACGTAAGCGTACGTGTAAGGTTGGTCCGGGCCGCTTCATCCCACAATACCGTTGAGCAAGAAAAGACTAGTAGAGGCAAGTAAGATGACAAAATCCACGCCCACAACAAAGTTGTGTTCTACTCGTGCAAAGAGAACTACGCATAAACCTGGCTCTGATACCACTGTTGGGGAACGTTGCAGAAAATTAAAATTTTTCCTACGGTTTCACCAAGATCCATCTATGAGTTCATCTAAGCAACGAGTCAAGGGAGAGAGTTTGCATCTACATACCACTTGTAGATCGCGTGCAGAAGCTTGCAAGGTGATGATGTAGTCGTACTCGACGTGATTCGAATCACCGATGACCAAGTGCTGAACGGACAACACCTCCGCGTTCAACACACGTACGGGACGGGAGACGTCTCCTCCTTCTTGATCCAGCAAGGGGGAAGGAGAGGTTGAGGAAGACAGCTCCACCGGCAGCACGACGGCGTGGTGATGGTGGAGAGGCAGTACTCCGACAGGGCTTCGCCAAGCACACAACGGAGGAGGAGAGGTGTTGGGGAGGGGAGGGCTGCGCCTTGGAGGGTGGTGCGGCTGCCCTCCCCTCACCCCTCTATTTATAGGGGGAAGGGAGAAGGGAGCCGGCCCCCTAGAACCCATCTAGGGGGGGTGCGGCGGCCTAGGGGAGAGGGGAGAGGGTGGCTTGCCCCCCAAGTCAAGGGGGGCGCCCCCTCTAGGGTTCCCCCTCAACCCTAGGCGCATGGGCCCAAGGGAGGGGGGTGCGGCCAGCCCACCAGGGGCTGGCTCCCTGCCCCACGCAGCCCATGTGGCCCCCC
>NW_021264065.1:0-863 GCF_002162155.2 Triticum dicoccoides
CGTTTTGGGGTCCCGAAGCGATTTCCATAGTTGTTGAACCCTAAGGTGCGCTTATGTTTCGGTCATTAACACTCACAGTTTTGGCCGATTTTGGCCCGTTTCTTGGACTATTACTCACCGTTTTGGGGTCCCAAAGCGATTTCAACGTTGTTGAATCCCAAGGTGCGCTTATGTGTCGGTCATTAACACTGACAGTTTTGGCCGATTCTGGCCCGTTTCTTGGACTATTACTCACCGTTTCGGGGTCCCAAAGCGATTTCCATAGTTGTTGAACCCCAAGTTGTGCTTATATGTCGGTCGTGAACACTCACAGTTTTGGCCGGTTCTGGCCTGTTTCATGGACTATTACTCACAGTTTTGGGGTCCCGAAGCGATTTCCATGGTTAACGAACCCCGGGCGCGTTTACGTGTCGGTCATCAACACTCGCGGTTTTTGTCGATCTGGCCAGTTTCGTGGACTATTGCACACTGTTTTGGGGTCCCGAAGCAATTTCCATGGTTGTTGAACTCCAAGGTGCGCTTATGTGTCGGTCATCAACAATCGCAGATTTGGCCGATTCTGGCCCATTTCTTGGACTATTACTCACCGTTTTGGGGTCTCAGAGCAATTTCCATAGTTGTTGAACACCAAGTTGCGCTTATGTGTCGGTCATCAACACTCACATTTTTGGCCGATTCTGGCCCGTTTCATGGACTATTACTCACTGATTTGGTGTCCCGGAGTGATTTCCAGTATAACCAACCCTGGGGTGTGTTTATGTGTTGGTCACCAGCACTCACAGTTTTGGCCGATTCTGGCCCGTTTCTTGGACTATTACTCACTATTTTGCGGTCCCGGAGTGATTTCCATAGTTGTTGAAACC
>NW_021264066.1:0-1381 GCF_002162155.2 Triticum dicoccoides
GTTGCAGAAAACAAAAATTTTCCTACTCGTTTCACCAAGATCATCTAGGAGTTCATCTAGCAACGAGTGATTAGATGCATCTACATACCTTTGTAGATCGCGCACGGAAGCGTTCAAAAGAACGGTGATGATGTAGTCGTACTCGACGTGATCCAAATCACCGATGACCAGCGCCGAACGGACGGCACCTCCGCGTTCAACACACGTACGGGACGGGAGACGTCTCCTCCTTCTTGATCCAGCAAGGGGGAAGGAGAGGTTGATGAAGATCCAGCAGCACGACGGCGTGGTGGTGGATGCAGGGCGTCACAGCAGCAGGGCTTCGCCGAGACTACGAGGGAGAGACGTAACGGGGGGGAGATGGAGGCGCCAGGGGCTGGTGTGAAATCCCTCCTCTCCCCCCCACTATATATAGGGGTGCCAAGGGGGGGGGCGCCGGCCCTAGTAGATGAGATCTACTAGGGGGGGCGGCGGCCAAGGGGAGGTTTCCCTCCCCCCCAAGGCACCTAGGGGTGCCTTCCACCACATGGACTCTTCCATGGTGGAAACCCTAGGCGCATGGGCCTATAGGGGCTGGTGCCCTTGGCCCATCTAGGCCAAGGCTCACCCCCTACAGCCCATGTGGCCCCCCGGGACAGGTGGCCCCACCCGGTGGACCCCCGGGACCCTTCCGGTGGTCCTGGTACAATACCGATAACCCCGAAACTTGTCCCGATGCCCGAAATAGCACTTCCTATATATAATTCTTTACCTCCGGACCATTCCGGAACTCCTCGTGACGTCCGGGATCTCATCCGGGACTCCGAACAACATTCTGGTTTCTGCATATACATATCTTCATAACCCTAGCGTCACCGAACCTTAAGTGTGTAGACCCTACGGGTTCGGGAGACAAGCAGACATGACCGAGACGACTCTCCGGTCAATAACCAACAGTGGGATCTGGATACCCATGTTGGCTCCCACATGCTCCACGATGATCTCATCGGATGAACCACGATGTCGAGGATTTAATCAATCCCGTACGCTATTCCCTTTGTCTATCGATATGTTACTTGCCCGAGATTCGATCGTCGGTATCCCAATACCTCGTTCAATCTCGTTACCGGCAAGTCACTTTACTCGTACCGTAATGCATGATCCCGTGACCAGACACTTGGTCACTCTGAGCTCATTATGATGATGCATTACCGAGTGGGCCCAGTGATACCTCTCCGTCATACGGAGTGACAAATCCCAGTCTTGATCCATGTCACCCAACAGACACTTTCGGAGATACCCGTAGTCTACCTTTATAGTCACCCAGTTACGTTGTGACGTTTGGCATACCCAAAGCACTCCTACGGTATCCGGGAGTTACACGATCTCATGGTCTAAGGAA
>NW_021264067.1:0-526 GCF_002162155.2 Triticum dicoccoides
TTTTTTAAATTTATTTGAACTCCGGACTTCTTTTGTGTTCAGTATGCAGCATTCAAAGCGACGTCATCAATTTCCAACATGTTCTGACATCATTTGTTGTTTTTCGGTCATTTACCTAATTGTTTAGAGAGCTAAATGATAGTGAAATTGAAAATCACTACAAAATGAATTCTGAAAATGTTGAAACATGGCATGGTATCATCATTTCACCCGCATAGCATGTACGAAAGAGTAGAGAGGGTCACTGCAAAAACTGGACGCACTTCGTGTACAAACTGGACAAACTCTTTCGGAGTATCAGGGTTTCGGACGAGAACTCATCTGTTACATGGGCACTTCAATGTTTTTTAAACTTATTTGAACTCTGGACTTCTTTTGTGTTCAGTATGCAGCATTCAAAGCGATGTCATCAAATTCCAACATGTTCTGACATCATTTGTTGTTTTTCGGTCATTTACCTAATTGTTTAGAGAGCTAAATGACCGTGAAATTGAAAAGCACTACAAAATGATATCTGAAAATGTTG
>NW_021264068.1:0-1144 GCF_002162155.2 Triticum dicoccoides
CGGGTGCTTCCGCAAGGGGCAGAGCGAGGCCGGCCGCAACATCGGCAACATCGTCGCCAGCTGCGGCTGCATCGGCACGCGCTGCAACACAACGGTCAGCAGCTCCTCGAGCTTTTCTCGCCATCGCCATAGCTTCGTCACCACCTGCTGCCTCACAGCGGGAAGCGATCTTTCGAGCTGTCGAAGCTGCTAACACAGCACGGCGACTTGCCGCGGCACAGCGAACCGCGCTTTCTCGAACAGCCAACGCTGCTGCGACTGCATCTTTACGTGCTTCCTTATGGGAGTCGGCAGATTCTCTGAATGCCTTGAGATGGCGCCTTGTAGTTATAGTAGCCTGTCGAACTACCAATAATAATGCTGTTGCCGCGTCGTCACGTGCCAGAACACAGCGGGCAGCAGCTTCTCCAGCCGCCAATGTTAATCTTTCTGCATCGCCACATGCCGCAGCACAGCTGTCAGCAAAGGCATTTGCTGCTCGGGATGCTGCAGCAGCACCATCCACATCACAGCGAGCAGCAGCTTCTCGAGCTAGTTGAGCTGGTGCAGTTGCGTCTGCGCTATGGTTTGCATTAGCTCCTTGAGCTAATGCTTCATAGCGGGTAGCAGCTTGTAGAGCTGCCAAAGATGCAGCATCACATCGGACAGAAGCATCTAGAGCTGCCAATGCTGCTGCATCATCACTGCCAGCAGCATCAACTACTCTTCTAGCACGGCGAAGCTCTGCATCACATCTGATAACAACATGAGATGCTGCTGATGTGGCCTTTACTACCCTGCTCGCTAGTGCAGTGCATAACTTCATAGATGCTACCTCTCTGCCTTTCTATATCAATTGAGTTGTGGATGTGCTTTTTTGGGGGCAATTATGAGTGCTGGATGTTCATGGACACTATGCTACGTTTATATAGACAACCAAACCCTTTCTTGAAGCCTGAGCTTGACGTACCCACCCACCCACCCACCCACCCACCCAAATGCTACCAGATGGTGGACAAGAAGAATAAACTCAGCCTGACAACATAAGAATCCAATATAGATCACCATCCTCGCAGTAACGCTAGATCAGTGCCATACACATGGACATGCTGCCATGAAATCAAAAGAAATTGACACCTCCAACTCTCAAGAGCTGAGGGCGTAT
>NW_021264069.1:0-1114 GCF_002162155.2 Triticum dicoccoides
TTTTTTTTTTTCGAAACCTACTCCGGCAAGGAAACACGAATCGGAATCTGGATGGATCCCGAAAACAAACCTAATAAGCAAGGAACTCGGATTGGTGGTGGATATATGGTGGTAGATGGCAGCGGTGGTGGTATATGACAGTTGTGGTGGTATATGGATACGGATTCGAAGCGGTGGCGGATAAGCGGTGGTGGTAGATGGCAGGGGTGATGATGATGGTGCGGCGGCGGCGTGACAACTTATGACCAGAACTCGAAACTCTAAAAGACTAGACTCTAAGACCAGCAACTAGACACGACGATGCAACCGCAAATTCAACAAAGCAAAACCCTAAAAAGATTATGCAAAGGCTCAGATTGGTTCGGATATGATGAACTAACCCTAATTTTTTTTGTGGCTTTTTCGTGGACTGCAGGTGATGAGGACATGACTACCTTGGATATGACCAAAAATATTGCATATATGCATATTTGTCAGGTGATTTCTAGTGCAAACTATTCAATAATCTATTTATGTTATCCAGATCAAAAATACTTCACACACTTTTGTGTTTTGTCTAATTGCAGGTGTATGGGACATTTGTACAATCCACATATGAAGATAAGGAAGAAAGAGATGTTTATTTGCTGTCCAAAAAGTTCTCTCACGTCACTTTTGTCCCAAGAGAAGATAGAGTCCAAGTCTCTCACGTTCTGGATTCAGATTCGGACTGCACAGACACACCTGACTCAAAACGCACACAAGTTTTTCATACGGATTCCGAATTGGGTGATTCTTTTTTTGTTGGAAACTAGATTTCGTGCACTTTCCAACCCAATTGGAATCACCTTCAAATTCGTCCGGAGCGTTGAGTTGTGGACGAAACAATCTGATGCTGCAGCAGAATCCGAGTCAAACTACAAGTCCAAAGGTGTTACATCACCTCCACTTGGGCCCATTGGCCTTGTACGACCTAGATTTAGTTTTAGGCTACCTTGGGACGTCCTCCCACCTCCTTGGCCACCACCCCTTGCTCCTATATAAGTAGATCTATCTAGTAGCTTTTTCGTTGGGATTTGTTTAGTTAAAAGTTAGCCATTGCAACTTCGTGTACTTCGTTTGTGTCCAACGACCA
>NW_021264070.1:0-1852 GCF_002162155.2 Triticum dicoccoides
TTTCCCTTTTCCTACTCTCCTACTCCTACTACATGGAAGGTCTCCTAGTTGGACTAGGAAAGGAGGGAGTCCTACTCCCGGTTGGAGTAGGACTCCTCCCTGGCGCGCCCTCCCTTGGCCGGCCGCCCCCTCCCCCTTGGGGGGCACCTCTAGGCACAACAACAAGTTGATCTACGGATCATTCCTTAGCCGTGTGCGGTGCCCCCCTCCACCATATTCCACCTCGGTTATATCATCGCGGAGTTTAGGCGAAGTCCTGCGCCGGTAGAACATCATCATCGTCACCACGCCGTCGTGCTGATGGAACTCATCCCCGACACCCTGCTGGATCGGAGTCCGGGGATCGTCATCGAGCTGAACGTGTGCAGAACTCGGAGGTGCCGTACGTTCGGTACTTGGATCGGTCGGATCGTGAAAACGTACGATTACATCAACCGCGTTGTCATAACGCTTCCACTTTCGGTCTACGAGGGTACGTGGACACACTCTCCCCTCTCATTGCTATGCCATCACCATGATCTTGCGTGTACGTAGGAAAATTTTGAAATTACTATGTTCCCCAACAGTGGTATCAGAGCCTAGGTTTTATGCGTTGATGTTATATGCACGAGTAGAACACAAGTGAGTTGTGGGCGATACAAGTCATACTGCTTACCAGCATGTCATACTTTCGTTCGGCGGTATTGTTGGATGAAGCGGCCTGGACCGACATTACGCGTACGCTTATGCGAGATTGGTTTTACCGACGTGCTTTGCACACAGGTGACTAGCGGGTGTCTGTTTCTCCAACTTTAGTTGAACCGAGTGTGGCTACGCCCGGTCCTTGCGAAGGTTAAAACAACACCAACTTGACGAACTATCGTTGTGGTTTTGATGCGTAGGTAAGAATGGTTCTTGCTCAGCCCGTAGCAGCCACGTAAAAATTTGCAACAACAAAGTAGAGGACGTCTAACTTGTTTTTGCAGGGCATGTTGTGATGTGATATGGTCAAGACGTGATGAGATATAAGTTGTTGTATGAGATGATCATGTTTTGTTGAAGTTATCGGCAACTGGCAGAAGCCCTATGGTTGTCTCTTTGTTGCATAAGATGCAAGTGCCAAATAATTGCTTTACTTTATCGCTATGCGATAGCAATAGTTGCAAGAGCAATAGTTGGCGAGACGACCATGTGACGACACATTGATATAGATCAAGATGATGAAGATCATGGTGTCGTGCCGGTGACGATAGAGATCATCACAGTACTTTGGAGATGGAGATCAAAGGCGCAAGATGATCATGGCCATATCATGTCACATATTTTTGATTGCATATGATGTTTATCTGTTATACATCTTATTCTGTTTTGTTTGACGGTAGCATTTTAAGATGATCTCTCACTAATTATCAAGAAGTGTTCTCCCTGAGTATGCACCGTTGCGAAAGTTCTTCGTGCTGAGACACCACGTGATGATCGGGTGTGATAGGCTCTATGTTCAAATACAACGGGTGCAAAACAGTTGCACACGCGGAATACTCGGGTTAAACTTGACGAGCCTAGCATATACAGATATGGTCTCGGAACACGGAGACCGAAAGGTCGAGCGTGAATCATATAGTAGATATGATCAACATAGTGATGTTCACCATTGAAAACTACTCCATCTCACGTGATGATCGCACATGGTTTAGTTGATTTGGATCACGTGATCACTTAGATGACTAGAGAGATGTCTGTCTAAGTGGGAGTTATTAAGTAATATGATTAATTGAACTTAAATTTATCATGAACTTAGTCCTGGTAGTATTTTGCAAATTATGTTGTAGATCAATAGCTTGCGTTGTTGCTTTCATATGTTTATTTTGATATG
>NW_021264071.1:0-954 GCF_002162155.2 Triticum dicoccoides
GAACAGCCACGTCTCCTCCTTCTTGATCCAGCAAGGGAGGGAGGAGAGGTTGAGGGAGATGGCACCAGCAGCAGCACGACGGCGTGGTGTTGATGGAGCTGCAGTACTCCAGCAGAGCTTCGCTAAGCACTATGGAGGTTGAGGAGGTGTTGGGGAGGGAGAAGGAGGCAACCAAAGGCCAAGGACTCAAGGTATGAAGTCCCTCCTCTCCCCCACTATATATAGGGGTGCCAAGGGGGGTGGCCGGCCCTAGGAGATCCAATCTCCTAGGGGGTGCGGCGGCCTAGGGGGGTTTCCCTCCCCCCCAAGGCACCTAGGAGGTGCCTTCCACTAGTAGGACTCCTCCCCCTTGGAAACCCTAGGCGCATGGGCCTTGTGGGGCTGGTGCCCTTGGCCCAAGCAGGCCAAGGCGCACCCCCCACAGCCCATGTGGCCCCCGGGGATGGGTGGCCCCACCCGGTGGGCCCCCGGGACCCTTCCGGTGGTCCCGGTACAATCGATAACCCCGAAACTTGTCCCGATGCCCGAAACAGGACTTCCCATATATAAATCTTTACCTCCGGACCATTCCGGAACTCCTCGTGACGTCCGGGATCTCATCCGGGACTCCGAACAACATTCGGGTTACTGCATATACATATCCCTACAACCCTAGCGTAACCGAACCTTAAGTGTGTAGACCCTACGGGTTCGGGAGACAAGCAGACATGACCGAGACGACTCTCCGGTCAATAACCAACAGCGGGATCTGGATACCCATGTTGGCTCCCACATGCTCCACGATGATCTCATCGGATGAACCACGATGTCGAGGATTCAATCAACCCCGTACGCTATTCCCTTTGTCTATCGATATGTTACTTGCCCGAGATTCGATCGTCAGTATCCCAATACCTCGTTCAATCTCGTTACCGGCAAGTCACTTTACTCGTACCGTAATGCATGATCCCGTGA
>NW_021264072.1:0-1360 GCF_002162155.2 Triticum dicoccoides
GCAAACACCAAATAACAATTATTTAGGTTTAACACCAATCTCTTTGGTAGAGGGAGCGTGCGATGCTTGATCATATCAAGCTTGGAAAAACTTCCAACACATATCGTCAGCTCACCTTTAGCTAGTCTCCGTTTATTCCGTAGCCTTTTGTTTCGAGTTGCTAACACTTAGCAACCGAACCGGTATCTAATACCCTGGTGCTACTAGGAGTACTAGCAAAGTACACATTAACACAATGTATATGCAATATACTTCTATCCACCTTGCCAGCCTTCTTATCTACCAAGTATCTAGGGTAATTCTGCTCTAGTGGTTGTTCCCCTTATTACAGAAGCACTTAGTCTCGGGTTTGGGTTTTACCTTGGGTTTCTTCACTAGAGCAGCAGCTGATTTGCCGTTTCATGAAGTATCCCTTCATGCCCTTGCCCTTCTTGAAATTAGTGGTTTCACCAACCATCAACAATTGATGCTCCTTCTTGATTTCTACTTTCGCGGTGTCAAACATCGCGAATACCTCAAGGATCATCATATCTATCCCTGATATTTTATAGTTCATCACGAAGCTCTAACAGCTTGGTGGCAATGACTTTGGAGAACCATCACTGTCTTATCTGGAAGATCAACTCTCACTCAATTCAAATGATTGTTGTACTCAGACAATCTGAGCACAAGCTCAACAATTGAGCTTTTCTCCTTAGTTTGCAGGTTAAGAAAGTCATCGGAGGTCTTATACCTCTTGACATGGGCACGAGCCTGAAATCCCAATTTCAGCCCTCAAAACATCTCATATGTTTCGCGATGTTTCAAAAACGTCTTTGGTGCCTCAACTCTAAACCGTTTAACTGAACTATCACGTAGTTATCAAAACATGTATGTCAGATGTTCGCAACAACCACAGACAACGTTCGAGGTTCAGCACACTGAGCGGTGCATTAAGGACATAAGCCTTCTATGAAGCAATGAGGACAATCCTCAGTTTACGGACCTAGTCCGCATAATTGCTACTATCAACTTTCAACTAAACTTTCTCTAGGAACATATCTAAACAGTAGAACTATAGCGTGAGCTACGACATAATTTGCAAAAACCTTTTGACTATGTTCAGGATAATTAAGTTCATCTTATGAACTCCCACTCAGATAGACATCCCTCTAGTCATCTAAGTGATTACATGATCCGAGTCAAACTAGGCCGTGTCCGATCATCACGTGAGACGGACTAGTCATCATCGGTGAACATCTTCATGTTGATCGTATCTTCTATACGACTCATGTTCGACCTTTCGGTCTCCGTGTTCCGAGGCCATGTCTGTACATGCTAGGCTCGTCAAGTTAACCCTAAGTGTTTCGCGTGTGTAAAT
>NW_021264073.1:0-1896 GCF_002162155.2 Triticum dicoccoides
GATCTTGTGCCCCGGCAGGATCTGGTAGACAGTCAGGCTTTCAAGCCTTTTTCATTTATAAATGTCTGTACTCAGACATGATAGCTTCCGCTTGTGCTTTGACTTGTATGCTCTGAGTGTTGGGTCATGAGACCCATGTTTGTAATATCTCGCTCCTCGGAGCCTAATGAATAAAATACTTGAGTCGTAGAGTCATGTTGTGATGCCATGTTGTATTTGCACATATCGAGCATATTGTGTGTATGTTATTGAAATGCTTGGTATGTGTGGGATCTGACCATCTAGTTGTTTATCTTTAGTAGCCTCTCTTACCGGGAAATGTCTCCTAGTGTTTCCACCGAGCCATGGTAGCTTGCTACTGCTCCGGAACACTTAGGCTGGCCGGCATGTGTCCTTCTTCGTTCCTGTGTCTGTCCCTTCGGGGAAATGTCACGCGATGAATACCGGAGTCCTATTAGCCTGCTACAGCCCGGTTCACCGGAGTCCTGTTAGCCCAGTGCTACAGCCTGGATTCACTCGCTGATGACCGACACGTTCGATGCTGGGTCATGGATGCCTGTCCCTGTAAGTCTGTGCCACTTTGGGTTTACGACTAGCCATGTCAGCCCGGGCTCCTTATCATATGGATGCTAGCGACACTGTCATATACGTGTGCCAAAAGGCGCAAACGGTCCCGGGCTAAGGTAAGGCGACACCCGTGGGAATACCGTGCGTGAGGCCGCAAAGTGATATGAGGTGTTACATGCTAGATCGATGTGGCATTGAGTCAGGGTCCTGACAGCGTTGGTATCAGAGCTTGACTGCCTGTAGGATTACCAAGCCAAACTAGTCGAAGTTGAGTCTAGAAATTCTTTAGTTATATAAGGGAATTGATTGTGGGATGGAACGTAAGGCTCTTTTTACTCCTTATACCTTATGCCTTCTGATCTAAGTCATCTTATCTTTCCTGCG
Source organism: Triticum dicoccoides (assembly GCF_002162155.2). NCBI lineage: Eukaryota > Viridiplantae > Streptophyta > Magnoliopsida > Poales > Poaceae > Triticum > Triticum dicoccoides. The sequence continues at coordinate 952 of NW_021264073.1, forward strand.
GGGATTAAGAACTAGGCTATCTCTTCTTTCTATCAGGATCACGTGTTACTAATCCGTAGACTTATAGATTGTTGGACTTAAGCCTCGTTTCAGTTTCTACTACTTCTGTATGTTAATTGTTGATCTCGAAATCTTGATATTGTGCTTCTGAGTGGTTATGCCACCATTTTTGTGAATGTCTCAAATCTTTTCTGAGCATTTACAGCCGTTATGCTGTCCGAGTCATCCCAGGTTTCTAAATAGTCCGATGCATTTGCAATCCCTTCCTTCTGTTTCCGATGTTCCCATGGGCCAGATTAACCACACTAATCGGTGTGTTGAGGTAATTATTGCCTCGACATATATGTTGGAATTATTATTATGACCCTAGGTGTCTTAGGGGATCATCTAGTAATTTAGCCATGATTTGTGTTCCCAGTGTGATGATTCTGGCCATCATTCTCGAAAGCATCCCGTGATGCTACTTAGTAATAGGTATTCTGTTCCTGGGTTCTTGAACCCGAGATTCACTCTACCTACTTCATGTTGATAGTAATTGCTAGTGCCTTTAGGATATTAGTAACCCTTGCGATAGTCCTTGAAGTCCGTGGTATCTTCTTCTTCCAAATACCATGAACTACTTATGGCAGAAGTTCCTCGTTGAACTGAAATATCACAACAGGATTATTCTTGAGGAGTTCTCCATTCATAATTGTGACTCTGCCAGTTCTACCCTTCTGCATGGGTTATCCGGAAGAAATATGTTGACCTTGGTTCGATATACTAATCTATGCATCCACAACTCAGAAAATTATATGTTCCTTTGAGTTGTTCTCTTTAGTTGTTTTCTGGCCCTTGTCTATCAATTGATAGTCAGGAGTAATTGTGCATTCGTGTTATCAATGCTTATTACCCTTGTGGTCCGTCAAGCCATTCTATCGCAGAATGACTAGGAGAAACAAACTC
>NW_021264074.1:0-671 GCF_002162155.2 Triticum dicoccoides
GGTCGCCCGCACAGTGAGGGGAAGGCGACCGGGGAGGGGGAGTTGTCGGGCCGACTTGGCTGGGCCAAGGCCCAGGGAAGGCATGGGGGCGCTGTGGGCCGTCCGGCTGGCCGACTGGGCCTGCCTAGCGGCTAAGGCCCAAGCAGAGAGGGGGGGGGGGCTGTGGGTCGCCGTGGCCCAAGGGGAGGCCAGGGCCCTCCCACCCCCTCTTCTTTTCCCTTTTTTTTTAAACAGCTTTTGCATTTTCTTTTCTTTTTCTTTTAGCCAATAAAGACTTTGCAAAAGATTATGCCATTGGACAAAATAATCTCAAAGAATTATTAGGCACTGCCCCAAAAAAAAAGATTGTGAGGCTTTTAGAAATACTTTGCCATTTTCATAAATTAAAAAGGCATTTAATTTATTTCTTAGGCCACTGTTTGAAGTAGCTTAGGCCACTCAAACCTTTTTGCAAAAAGTTGGTTCACCACCAATATTAGTTGTGGATTATTCTGCATATGATGAACATTTTTGTTTTCATGTCTGAGCATTTTGAATTTCAGACAAAATTTGAATTTGAATTCAACTGGAATGTGAAAGAACATGAGACAATAATGATCAGGCACATGTTTAGCAAAAAGATTAACTTAACCCCAGGGGTTACTGTAGCATCATTACACCGGGGTGTTACA
>NW_021264075.1:0-1221 GCF_002162155.2 Triticum dicoccoides
CGTGAAATGGAAAATCACTACAAAATGAACTGTGAAAATGTTGTAACTTGGCATGGTATCATCATTTCACCCGCATAGCATGTGCGAAAGAGTAGAGAGGGTCACGGCAAAAACTGGACGCACTTCATGTACAAACTGGACAATCTCTTTCGGAGTATCAGGGTTTCGGACGAGAACTCATCTGTTACACGAGCACTTCAATGTTTTTTTAAACTTATTTGAACTCCGGACTTATTTTGTGTTCACTATTCAGCATTCAAAGCGACGTCATCAATTTCCAACATGTTCTGACATCATTTGTTGTTTTTCAGTCATTTACCTAATTGTTTAGAGAGCTAAATGATCGTGAAATTGAAAATCACTACAAAATGAACTATGAAAATGTTGAAACTTGGCATGGTATCATCATTTCACCTGCATAGCATGTGCGAAAGAGTGGAGAGGGACACGGCAAAAACTGGACGCACTTCGTGTACAAATTGGACATTCTCTTTCGGAGTATCAAGGTTTAGGACGAGAACTCATCTGTTACACGGGCACTTCAATGTTTTTTAAACTTATTTGAACTCTGGATTTCTTTTGTGTTCAGCATGCAGCATTCAAAGAGACGTCATCAATTTCCAACATGTTCTGACATCATTTGTTGTTTTTCAGTCATTTACCTAATTGTTTAGAGAGCTAAATGACTATGAAATTGAAAATCACTACAAAATGAACTATGAAAATGTTGAAACTTGGCATGGTATCATCATTTCACCCGCATAGCATGTGCGAAAGAGTAGAGAGGGTCACGGCAAAAACTGGACGCACTTCGTGTACAAACTGGACAATCTCTTTCGGAGTATCAGGGTTTCAGACGAGAACTCATCTGCTACATGGGCACTTCAATGTTTTTTAAACTTAGTTGAACTCTGGACTTCTTTTTTGTTAAGTATGCAGCATTCAAAGCGACGTCATCAATTTCCAACATGTTCTGACATCATTTGTTGTTTTTCAGTCATTTACCTAATTGTTTAGAGAGCTAAATGACCGTGAAATGGAAAATCACTACAAAATGAACTGTGAAAATGTTGTAACTTGGCATGGTATCATCATTTCACCCGCATAGCATGTGCGAAAGAGTAGAGAGGGTCACGGCAAAAACTGGACGCACTTCATGTACAAACTGGACAATCTCTTTCGGAGTATCAGGGTTTCGGACGAGAACTCATCTGTTACACG
>NW_021264075.1:2107-3177 GCF_002162155.2 Triticum dicoccoides
AGTATCAGGGTTTCAGACGAGAACTCATCTGCTACATGGGCACTTCAATGTTTTTTAAACTTAGTTGAACTCTGGACTTCTTTTTTGTTAAGTATGCAGCATTCAAAGCGACGTCATCAATTTCCAACATGTTCTGACATCATTTGTTGTTTTTCAGTCATTTACCTAATTGTTTAGAGAGCTAAATGACCGTGAAATGGAAAATCACTACAAAATGAACTGTGAAAATGTTGAAACTTGGCATGGTATCATCATTTCACCCGCATAGCATGTGCGAAAGAGTAGAGAGGGTCACGACAAAAACTGGACGCACTTCATGTACAAACTGGACAATCTCTTTCGGAGTATCAGGGTTTCGGACGAGAACTCATCTATTACACGGGCACTTCAATGTTTTTTTAAACTTATTTGAACTCCGGACTTATTTTGTGTTCACTATTCAGCATTCAAAGCGACGTCATCAATTTCCAACATGTTCTGACATCATTTGTTGTTTTTCAGTCATTTACCTAATTGTTTAGAGAGCTAAATGATCGTGAAATTGAAAATCACTACAAAATGAACTATGAAAATGTTGAAACTTGGCATGGTATCATCATTTCACCTGCATAGCATGTGCGAAAGAGTGGAGAGGGACACGGCAAAAACTGGACGCACTTCGTGTACAAATTGGACATTCTCTTTCGGAGTATCAAGGTTTAGGACGAGAACTCATCTGGTACACGGGCACTTCAATGTTTTTTAAACTTATTTGAACTCTGGATTTCTTTTGTGTTCAGCATGCAGCATTCAAAGAGACGTCATCAATTTCCAACATGTTCTGACATCATTTGTTGTTTTTCAGTCATTTACCTAATTGTTTAGAGAGCTAAATGACTATGAAATTGAAAATCACTACAAAATGAACTATGAAAATGTTGAAACTTGGCATGGTATCATCATTTCACCCGCATAGCATGTGCGAAAGAGTAGAGAGGGTCACGGCAAAAACTGGACGCACTTCGTGTACAAACTGGACAATCTCTTTCGGAGTATCAGGGTTTCAGACGAGAACTCATCTGCTACATGGG
>NW_021264075.1:3931-5578 GCF_002162155.2 Triticum dicoccoides
CCGGACATCTTTTGTGTTCAGTATGCAGCATTGAAAGCGACGTCATCAATTTCCTACATGTTCTGACATCATTTGTTGTTTTTCAGTCATTTACCTAATTGTTTAGAGAGCTAAATGACCGTGAAATTGAAAATCACTACAAAATGAACTGTGAAAATGTTGAAACTTGGCATGGTATCATCATTTCACCCGCATAGCATGTGTGAAAGAGTAGAGAGGGTCACGGCAAAAACTGGTCGCACTTCGTGTACAAACTGGACAATCTCTTTCGGAGTATCAGGGTTTAGGACGAGAACTCATCTGTTACACGGGCACTTCATTGTTTTTTAAACTTATTTGAACTCCGGACTTCTTTATTGTTCAGGATGCAGCATTCAAAGCGACGTCATCAATTTCCAACATGTTCTGACATCATTTGTTGTTTTCAGTCATTTACCTAATTGTTTAGAGAGCTAAATGACAGTGAAATTGAAAATCACTACAAAATAAACTGTGAAAATGTTGAAACTTGGCATGGTATCATCATTTCACCCGCATAGCATGTGCGAAAGAGAAGAGAGGGTCACGGCAAAAACTGGACGCACTTCATGTACAAACTGGACAATATCTTTCGGAGAAGGGTTCCGGACGAGAACTCATCTGTTACACGGGCACTTCAATGTTTTTTAAACTTATTTCAACTCCGGACTTCTCTTGTGTTCAGTATGCAGCATTCAAAGCGACGTCATCAATTTCCAACATGTTCTGACATCATTTGTTGGTTTTCAGTCATTTACCTAATTGTTTAGAGAGCTAAATAATGACCGGGAAATTGAAAATCACTACAAAATGAACTATGAAAATGTTGACACTTGGCATGGTATCATCATTTCACCCGCATAGCATGTGCGAAAGAGTAGAGAGGGTCACGGCAAAAACTAGATGCACTTCGTGTACAAACTGAACAATCTCTTTCGGAGTATCAGGGTTTCAGACGAGAACTCATCTGTTACACAGGCACTTCAATGTTTTTTAAACTTAGTTGAACTCTGGACTTCTTTTTTGTTCAGTATGCAGCATTCAATGCAACGTCATCAATTTCCAACATGTTCTGACATCATTTGTTGTTTTTCAGTCATTTACCTAATTGTTTAGAGAGCTAAATGGCCGTGAAATTGTAAAATCACTACAAAATGAACTGTGAAAATGTTGAAACTTGGCATGGTATCATCATTTCACCCGCATAGCATGTGCAAAAGAGTAGAGAGGGTCACGGCAAAAACTGGACGCACTTCGTGTACAAACTGGACAATCTCTTTCGGAGTATCAGGGTTTCGGACGAGAACTCATCTGTTACACGGGCACTTCAATGTTTTTTAAATTTATTTGAACTCTGGACATCTTTTGTGTTCAGTATGCAACATTCAAAGCGACGTCATCAATTTCCTACATGTTCTGACATCATTTGTTGTTTTTCAGTCATTTACCTAATTGTTTAGAGAGCTAAATGACCGTGAAATTGAAAATCACTACAAAATGAACTGTGAAAATGTTGAAACTTGGCATGGTATCATCATTTCACCCGCATAGCATGTGTGAAAGAGTAGAGAGGGTCACGGCAAAAATTGGACGCACTTCGTGTACAAACTGGACAATCTCTTTCGGAGT
>NW_021264075.1:7808-8537 GCF_002162155.2 Triticum dicoccoides
ATCATCAATTTTCAACATGTTCTGACATCATTTGTTGTTTTTCAGTCATTTACCTAATTGTTAGAGAGATAAATGACCGTGAAATTGAAAATCACTACAAAATGAACTGTGAAAATAATGAAACTTGGCATGGTATCATCATTTCACCCGCATAGCATGTGTGAAAGAGTAGAGAGGGTCACGGCAAAAACTGGACGCACTTCGTGTACAAACTGGACAATCTCTTTCGGAGTATCAGGGTTTCGGACGAGAACTCATTTGTTACACGGGCACTTCAATGTTTTTTAAACTTGTTTGAACTCTGGACTTCTTTTGTGTTCAGGATGCAGCATTCAAAGCGACGTCATCAATTTCCAACATGTTCTGACATCATTTGTTGTTTTTCAGTCATTTACCTAATTGTTTAGAGAGCTAAATGACAGTGAAATTGAAAATCACTACAAAATAAACTGTGAAAATGTTGAAACTTGGCATGGTATCATCATTTCACCCGCATAGCATGTGCGAAACAGAAGAGAGGGTCACGGCAAAAACTGGACGCACTTCGTGTACAAACTGGCCAATCTCTTTCGGAGTATCAAGGTTTAGGACGAGAACTCATCTGTTACACGGGCACTTCAATGTTTTTTAAACTTATTTGAACTCCGGATTTCTTTTGTGTTCAGTATGCAGCATTCAAAGACACGTCATCAATTTCCAACATGTTCTGACATCAGTCATTTACCTAAT
>NW_021264075.1:9634-12483 GCF_002162155.2 Triticum dicoccoides
GCAGCATTCAAAGCGACGTCATCAATTTCCAACATGTTCTGACATCATTTGTTGATTTTCAGTCATTTACCTAATTGTTTAGAGAGCTAAATGACCGTGAAATTGAAAATCACTACAAAATGAACTATGAAAATGTTGCAACTTGGCATGGTATCATCATTTCACCCGCATAGCATGTGCAAAATAGTAGATAGGGTCACGGAAAGAACTGGACGCACTTCGTGTACAAACTGGACAATCTCTTTCGAAGTATTGGGGTTTCGGACGAGAACTCATCTGTTACACGGGCACTTCAATGTTTTTTAAACTTATTTGAACTCCGGACTTCTTTTGTGTTTAGTATGCAGCAATCAAAGTGACATCATCAATTTCCAACATGTTCTGACATCATTTGTTGTTTTTCAGTCATTTACCTAATTGTTTAGAGAGCTAAATGACCGTGAAATTGAAAATCACTACAAAATGAACTGTGAAAATGTTGAAACTTGGCATTGTATCATCATTTCACCCGCATAGCATGTGCGAAAGAGTAGAGAGGGTCACGGCGAAAACTAGACGCACGTCGTGTACAAACTGGACAATCTCTTTCGGAGTATCAGGGTTTCAGACGAGAACTCATCTGTTACACGGGCACTTCAATGTTTTTTAAACTTATTTGAACTCTCGACTTCTTTTTTGTTCAGTATGCAGCATTCAAAGCGACGTCATCAATTTCCAACATGTTCTGACATCATTTGTTGTTTTTCAGTCATTTACCTAATTGTTTAGAGAGCTAAATAACCGTGAAATTGAAAATCACTACAAAATGAACTGTGAAAATGTTGAAACTTGGCATGGTATCATCGTTTCACCCGCATAGCATGTGCGAAAGAGTAGAGAGGGTCACGGCAAAAACTGGACACACTTCGTGTACAAACTGGACAATCTCTTTCGGAGTATCAGGGTTTCGGACGAGAACTCATCTGTTACACGGGCACTTCAATGTTTTTTAAACTTATTTGAACTCAGGACTTCTTTTGTGTTCAGTATGCAGCATTCAAAGCGACGTCATCAATTTCCAACATGTTTTGACATCATTTGTTGTTTTTCAGTCATTTACCTAAATGTTTAGAGAGCTAAATGATCGTGAAATTGAAAATCACTACAAAATGAACTATGAAAATGTTGAAACTTGGCATGGTATCATTATTTCACCTGCATAGCATGTGCGAAAGAGTGGGGAGGGACACGGCAAAAACTGGACGCACTTCGTGTACAAATTGGACAATCTCTTTCGGAGTATCAAGGTTTTGGACGAGAACTCATCTGTTACACGGGCACTTCAATGTTTTTTAAACTTATTTGAACTCCATATTTCTTTTGTGTTCAGTATGCAGCATTCAAAGACACCTCATCAATTTCCAACATGTTCTGACATCATTTGTTCTTTTTCAGTCATTTACCTAATTGTTTAGAGAGCTAAATGACCGTGAAATTGAAAATCACTACAAAATGAACTGTGAAAATGTTGAAACTTGGCATGGTATCATCATTTCGCCCGCATAGCATGTGTGAAAGTGTAGAGAGGGTCACGGCAAAAACTGGACGCACTTCGTGTACAAACTGGACAATCTCTTTCGGAGTATCAGGGTTTCGGACGAGAACTCATCTGTTACACGGGCACTTCAATGTTTTTTAAACCTATTTGAACTCCGGACTTCTTTTGTGTTCAGTATGCAGCATTCAAAGCGACGTCATCAATTTCCAACATGTTCTGACATCATTTGTTATTTTTCAGTCATTTACCTAATTGTTTAGAGAGCTAAATGACCGTGAAATTGAAAATCACTACAAAATGAACTGTGAAAATGTTGAAACCTGGCATGGTATCATCATTTCACCCGCATAGCATGGGCAAAAGAGTAGAGAGGGTCACGGCAAAAACTGGACGCACTTCGTGTACAAACTGGACAATCTCTTTCGGAGTATCAGGGTTTTGGACGAGAACTCATCTGTTACACGGGCACTTCAATGTTTTTTAAACTTATTTGAACTCCGGACTTCTTTTGTGTTTAGTATGCAGCATTCAAAGCGACATCATCAATTTCCAACATGTTCTGACATCATTTGTTGTTTTTCAGTCATTTACCTCATTGTTTAGAGAGCTAAATGATCGTGAAATTGAAAATCACTACAAAATGAACTGTGAAAATGTTGAAACTTGGCATGGTGTCATCATTTCACCCGCATAGCATGTGCGAAAGAGTGGAGAGGGACACGGCAAAAACTGGACGCACTTTCTGTACAAATTGGACAATCTCTTTCGGAGTATCAAGGTTTAGGACGAGAACTCATCTGTTACACGGGCACTTCAATGTTTTTTAAACTTATTTGAACTCCGGATTTCTTTTGTGTTCAGTATGCAGCATTCAAAGACACGTCATCAATTTCCAACATGTTCAGACATCATTTATTGTTTTTCAGTCATTTACCTAATTGTTTAGAGAGCTAAATGACCTTGAAATTGAAAATCACTACAAAATGAATTGTGAAAATGTTGAAACTTGGCATGGTATCATCATTTCACCCGCATAGCATGTCCGAAAGAGTAGAGAGGCTCACGGCCAAAACTGGACGCACTTCCTGTACAAACTGGACAATCTCTTTCAGAGTATCAGGGTTTCGGACGAGAACTCATCTGTTACACGGGCATTTCAATGTTTTTTAAACTTATTTGAACTCAGGACTTCTTTTGTGTTCAGTATGCAGCATTTAAAGCGACATCATCAATTTCCAACATGTTCTGACATCATTTGTTGTTTTTCAGTCATTTACCTAATTGTTTAGAGAGCTAAATGACCGTGAAATTG
>NW_021264075.1:16004-18342 GCF_002162155.2 Triticum dicoccoides
ACGAGAACTCATCTGTTACACGGGCACTTCAATGTTTTTAAACTTATTTGAACTCGGGACTTCTTTTATGTTCAGTATGCAGCATTCAAAGCGACGTCATCAATTTCCAACATGTTCTGACATCATTTGTTGTTTTTCAGTCATTTACCTAATTGTTTAGAGAGCTAAATGACCGTGAAATTGAAAATCACTACAAAATGAACTGTGAAAATGTTGAAACCTGGCATGGTATCATCATTTCACCCGCATAGCATGTGCGAAAGAGTAGAGAGGGTCACGGCAAAAACTGGACGCACTTCGTGTACAAACTGGACAATCTCTTTCGGAGTATCAGGGTTTTGGACGAGAACTCATCTGTTACACGGGCACTTCTATGTTTTTTAAACTTATTTAAACTCCGGACTTCTTTTGTGTTCATTATGCAGCATTCAAAGCGATGTCATCAATTTCCAACATGTTCTGACATCATTTGTTGTTTTTCAGTCATTTACCTAATTGTTTAGAGAGCTAAATGATCGTGAAATTAAAAATCACTACAAAATGAACTGTGAAAATGTTGAAACCTAGCATGGTATCATCATTTCACCCACATAGCATGTGCGAAAGAGTAGAGAAGGTCACGGCAAAAACTGGACGCACTTCGTGTACAAACTGGACAATCTCTTTCAGAGTATCAGGGTTTTGGACGAGAACTCATCTCTTACACGGGCACTTCTATGTTTTTTAAACTTATTTAAACTCCGGACTTCTTTTGTGTTCAGTATGCAGCATTCAAAGCGACGTCATCAATTTCCAACATGTTCTGACATCATTTGTTGTTTTTCAGTCATTTACCTAATTGTTTAGAGAGCTAAATGATCGTGAAATTAAAAATCACTACAAAATGAACTGTGAAAATGTTGAAACTTGGCATGGTATCATCATTTCACCCGCATAGCATGTGCGAAAGAGTGGAGAGGGACACGGCAAAAACTGGACGCACTTCGTGTACAAATTGGACAATCTCTTTCGGAGTATCAAGGTTTAGGACGAGAACTCATCTGTTACACAGGCACTTCAATGTTTTTTAAACTTATTTGAACTCCGGATTTCTTTTGTGTTCAGTATGCAGCATTCAAAGACACCTCATCAATTTCCAACATGTTCTGATATCATTTGTTGTTTTTCAGTCATTTACCTAATTGTTTAGAGAGCTAAATGACCGTGAAATTGAAAATCACTACAAAATGAACCGTGAAAATGTTCAAACTTGGCATGGTATCATCATTTCACCCGCATAGCATGTGTGAAAGAGTAGAGAGGGTCACGGCAAAAACTGGATGCACTTCGTGTACAAACTGAACAATCTCTTTCGGAGTATCAGTGTTTCGGACGAGAACTCATCTGTTACACGGGCACTTCAATGTTTTTTAAACTTATTTGAACTCCGGACTTCTTTTGTGTTCAGTATGCAGCATTCAAAGCGACGTCATCAATTTCCAACATGTTCTGACATCATTTGTTGTTTTTCAGTCATTTACCTAATTGTTTAGAGAGCTAAATGACCGTGAAATTGAAAATCACTACAAAATGAACTGTGAAAATGTTGAAACCTCGCATGGTATCATCATTTCACCCGCATAGCATGTGCGAAAGAGTAGAGAGGGTAACGGCAAAAACTGGACGCACTTCGTGTACAAACTGGACAATCTCTTTCGGAGTATCAGGGTTTTGGACGAGAACTCATCTGTTAGACGGGCACTTCAATGTTTTTTAAACTTATTTGAACTCCGGACTTCTTTTGTGTTCAGTATGCAGCATTCAAAGCGACATCATCAATTTCCAACATGTTTTGACATCATTTATTGGTTTTTAGTCATTTACCTAATTGTTTAGAGAGCTAAATGACCGTGAAATTGAAAATCACTACAAAATGAACTATGAAAATGTTGCAACTTGGCATGGTATCATCATTTCACCCGCATAGCATGTGCAAAAGAGTAGAGAGGGTCACAGCAAAAACTGGACGCACTTCATGTACAAACTGGACAATCTCTTTCGGAGTATCAGGGTTTCGGACGAGAACTCATCTGTTACACGGGCACTTCAATGTTTTTTAAACTTATTTGAACTCCGGACTTCTTTTGTGTTCAGTATGCAGCATTCAAAGCGACGTCATCAATTTCCAACATGTTCTGACATCATTTGTTGTTTTTTCAGTCATTTACCTAATTGTTTAGAGAGCTAAATGACCATGAAATTGAAAATCACTACAAAATGAACTGTGAAAATGTTGAAACCTGGCATGGTATCATCATTTCACCCGCATAGCATGTGCGAAAGAGTAGAGAGGGTCACG
>NW_021264075.1:19337-20026 GCF_002162155.2 Triticum dicoccoides
TTGTTTAGAGAGCTAAATGATCGTGAAATTGAAAATCACTACAAAATGAACTGTGAAAATGTTGAAACTTGGCATGGTATCATCATTTCACCCGCATAGCATGTGCGAAAGAGTGGAGAGGGACACGGCAAAAACTGGACGCACTTCGTGTACAAATTGGACAATCTCTTTCGGAGTATCAAGGTTTAGGACGAGAACTCATCTGTTACACGGGCACTTCAATGTTTTTTAAACTTATTTGAACTCCGGATTTCTTTTGTGTTCAGTATGCAGCATTCAAAGACACCTCATAAATTTCCAACATGTTCTGACATCATTTGTTGTTTTTCAGTCATTTACCTAATTGTTTAGAGAGCTAAATGACCGTGAAATTGAAAATCACTACAAAATGAACTGTGAAAATGTTGAAACTTGGCACGGTATCATCATTTCACCCGCATAGCATGTGTGAAAGAGTAGAGAGGGTCACGGCAAAAACTGGACGCACTTCGTGTTCAAACTGGACAATCTCTTTCGGAGTATCAGGGTTTCGGACGAGAACTCATCTGTTACACGGGCACTTCAATGTTTTTTAAACTTATTTGAACTCGGGACTTCTTTTATGTTCAGTATGCAGCATTCAAAGCGACGTCATCAATTTCCAACATGTTCTGACATCATTTGTTGTTTTTCAGTCATTTACCTAATTG
>NW_021264075.1:20181-22339 GCF_002162155.2 Triticum dicoccoides
ACAAAATGAACTGTGAAAATGTTGAAACCTGGCATGGTATCATCATTTCACCCGCATAGCATGTGCGAAAGAGTAGATAGGGTCACGACAAAAACTGGACGCACTTCGTGTACAAACTGGACAATCTCTTTCGGAGTATCAGGGTTTTGGACGAGAACTCATCTGTTAGACGGGCACTTCAATGTTTTTTAAACTTATTTGAACTCCGGACTTCTTTTGTGTTCAGTATGCAGCATTCAAAGCGACGTCATCAATTTCCAACATGTTCTGACATCATTTATTGGTTTTCAGTCATTTACCTAATTGTTTAGTGAGCTAAATGACCGTGAAATTGAAAATCACTACAAAATGAACTATGAAAATGTTGCAACTTGGCATGGTATCATCATTTCACCCGCATAGCATGTGCAAAAGAGTAGAGAGGGTCACGGCAAAAACTGGACGCACTTCATGTACAAACTGGACAATCTCTTTCGGAGTATTAGGGTTTCGGACGAGAACTCATCTGTTACACGGGCACTTCAATGTTTTTTAAACTTATTTGAACTCCGGACTTCTTTTGTGTTCAGTATGCAGCATTCAAAGCGACGTCATCAATTTCCAACATGTTCTGACATCATTTGTTGTTTTTCAGTCATTTACCTAATTGTTTAGAGAGCTAAATGACCGTGAAATTGAAAATCACTACAAAATGAACTGTGAAAATGTTGAAACCTGGCATGGTATCATCATTTCACCCGCATAGCATGTGCGAAAGAGTAGAGAGGGTCACGGCAAAAACTAGACGCACTTCGTGTACAAACTGGACAATCTCTTTCGGAGTATCAGGGTTTTGGACGAGAACTCATCTGTTAGACGGGCACTTCAATGTTTTTTAAACTTATTTGAACTCGGGACTTCTTTTGTGTTTAGTATGCAGCATTCAAAGCGAGGTCATCAATTTCCAACATGTTCTGACATCATTTATTGGTTTTCAGTCATTTACCTAATTGTTTAGAGAGCTAAATGACCGTGAAATTGAAAATCACTACAAAATGAACTATGAAAATGTTGCAACTTGGCATGGTATCATCATTTCACTCGCATAGCATGTGCAAAAGAGTAGAGAGGGTCACGGCAAAAACTGGACGCACTTCATGTACAAACTGGACAATCTCTTTCGAAGTATCAGGGTTTCGGACGAGAACTCATCTGTTACACGGGCACTTCAACGTTTTTTAAACTTATTTGAACTCCGGACTACTTTTGTGTTTAGTATGCAGCATTCAAAGTGATGTCATCAATTTCCAACATGTTCTGACATCATTTGTTGTTTTTCAGTCATTTACCTAATTGTTTAGAGAGCTAAATGACCGTGAAATTGAAAATCACTACAAAATGAACTGTGAAAATGTTGAAACCTAGCATGGTATCATCATTTCACCCACATAGCATGTGCGAAAGAGTAGAGAGGGTCACGGCAAAAACTGGACGCACTTCGTGTACAAACTGGACAATCTCTTCCGGAGTATCAGGGTTTTGGACGAGAACTCATCTGTTACACGGGCACTTCAATGTTTTTTAAACTTATTTGAACTCCGGACTTCTTTTGTGTTCAGTATGCAGCATTCAAAGTGACGTCATCAATTTCCAACATGTTCTGACATCATTTGTTGTTTTTCAGTCATTTACCTAACTGTTTAGAGAGCTAAATGATCGTGAAATTGAAAATCACTACAAAATGAACTGTGAAAATGTTGAAACTTGGCATGGTATCATCATTTCACCCGCATAGCATTTGCAAAAGAGTGGAGAGGGACACGGCAAAAACTGGACGCACTTCGTGTACAAATTGGACAATCTCTTTCGGAGTACCAAGGTTTAGGACGAGAACTCATCTGTTACACGGGCACTTCAATGTTTTTTAAACTTATTTGAACTCCGGATTTCTTTTGTGTTCAGTATGCAGCATTAAAAGACACCTCAGCAATTTCCAACATGTTCTGACATCATTTGTTGTTTTTCAGTCATTTACCTAATTGTTGAGAGAGCTAAATGACCGTGAAATTGAAAATCACTACAAAATGAACTGTGAAAATGTTGAAACTTGGCATGGTATCATCATTTCACCCGCATAGCATGTGTGAAAGAGTAGAGAGGGTCACGGCAAAAACTGGAC
>NW_021264075.1:24785-25269 GCF_002162155.2 Triticum dicoccoides
TCAAGGTTTAGGACGAGAACTCATCTGTTACATGGGCACTTCAATGTTTTTTAAACTTATTTGAACTCCGGATTTCTTTTGTGTTCAGTATGCACCATTCAAAAACACCTCATCAATTTCCAACATGTTCTGACATCATTTGTTGTTTTTCAGTCATTTACCTAATTGTTGAGAGAGCTAAATGACCGTGAAATTGAAAATCACTACAAAATGAACTGTGAAAATGTTGAAACTTGGCATGGTATCATCATTTCACCAGCATAGCATGTGTGAAAGAGTAGAGAGGGTCACGGCAAAAACTGGACGCACTTCGTGTACAAACTGGACAATCTCTTTCGGAGTATCAGGGTTTCGGACGAGAACTCATCTGTTACACGGGCACTTCAATGTTTTTTAAACTTATTTGAACTCCAGACTTCTTTTGTGTTCAGTATGCAGCATTCAAAGCGACGTCATCAATTTCCAACATGTTTTGACATCATTT
>NW_021264075.1:27347-30325 GCF_002162155.2 Triticum dicoccoides
ACGTCATCAATTTCCAACATGTTCTGACATCATTTGTTGTTTTTCAGTCATTTACCTAATTGTTTAGAGAGCTAAATGACCGTGAAATTGAAAATCACTACAAATGAACTGTGAAAATGTTGCAACTTGGCATGGTATCATCATTTAACCCGCATAGCATGTGTGAAAGAGTAGAGAGGGTCACGGCAAAAACTAGACGCACTTCATGTACAAACTGGACAATCTCTTTCGGAGTATCAGGGTTTCGGACGAGAACTCATCTATTACACGGGCACTTCAATGTTTTTTAAACTTATTTGAACTCCAGACTTCTTTTGTGTTCAGGATGCTGCATTCAAAGCGACGTCATCAATTTCCAACATTTTCTGACATCATTTGTTGTTTTCAGTCATTTACCTAATTGTTTAGAGAGCTAAATGACAGTGAAATTGAAAATCACTACAAAATAAACTGTGAAAATGTTGAAACTTGGCATGGTATCATCATTTCACCAGCATAGCATGTGTGAAAGAGAAGAGAGGGTCATGGCAAAAATTGGACGCACTTCGTGTACAAACTGGACAATCTCTTTCGGAGAAGGGTTCCGGACGAGTACTCATCTATTACACGGGCACTTCAATGTTTTTTAAACTTATTTGAACTCCGGACTTCTTTTGTGTTCAGTATGCAGCATTCAAAGCGACGTCATCAATTTCCAACATGTTCTGACATCATTTGTTGGTTTTCAGTCATTTACCTAATTGTTTAGAGAGGTAAATAATGACCGTCAAATTGAAAATCACTACAAAATGAACTATGAAAATGTTGAAACTTGGCATGGTATCATCATTTCACCCGCATAGCATGTGCGAAAGAGTAGAGAGGGTCACAGCAAAAACTGGACGCACTTCGTGTACAAACTGGACAATCTCTTTCGAAGTATCAGGGTTTCAGACGAGAACTCATCTGCTACATGGGCACTTCAATGTTTTTTAAACTTAGTTGAACTCTGGACTTCTTTTTTGTTAAGTATGCAGCATTCAAAGCGACGTCATCAATTTCCAACATGTTCTGACATCATTTGTTGTTTTTCAGTCATTTACCTAATTGTTTAGAGAGCTAAATGACCGTGAAATGGAAAATCACTACAAAATGAACTGTGAAAATGTTGAAACTTGGCATGGTATCATCATTTCACTCGCATAGCATGTGCAAAAGAGTAGAGAGGGTCACGGCAAAAACTGGACGCACTTCATGTACAAACTGGACAATCTCTTTCGGAGTATCAGGGTTTCGGACGAGAACTCATCTGTTACACGGGCACTTCAATGTTTTTTAAACTTATTTGAACTCCGGACATCTTTTGTGTTCAGTATGCAGCATTGAAAGCGACGTCATCAATTTCCTACATGTTCTGACATCATTTGTTGTTTTTCAGTCATTTACCTAATTGTTTAGAGAGCTAAATGACCGTGAAATTGAAAATCACTACAAAATGAACTGTGAAAATGTTGAAACTTGGCATGGTATCATCATTTCACCCTCATAGCATGTGTGAAAGAGTAGAGAGGGTTACGGCAAAAACTGGTCACACTTCGTGTACAAACTGGACAATCTCTTTCGGAGTATCAGGGTTTCGGACGAGAACTCATCTGTTACACGGGCACTTCAATGTTTTTTAAACTTATTTGAACTCCGGACTTCTTTTGTGTTCAGGATGCAGCATTCAAAGCGACGTCATCAATTTCCAACATGTTCTGACATCATTTGTTGTTTTCAGTCATTTACCTAATTGTTTAGAGAGCTAAATGACAGTGAAATTGAAAATCACTATAAAATAAACTGTGAAAATGTTGAAACTTGGCATGGTATCATCATTTCACCCGCATAGCATGTGCGAAAGAGAAGAGAGGGTCACGGCAAAAACTGGACGCACTTCATGTACAAACTGGACAATATCTTTCGGAGAAGGGTTCCGGACGAGAACTCATCTGTTACACGGGCACTTCAATGTTTTTTAAACTTATTTGAACTCCGGACTTCTTTTGTGTTCAGTATGCAGCATTCAAAGCGACGTCATCAATTTCCAACATGTTCTGACATCATTTGTTGGTTTTCAGTCATTTACCTAATTGTTTAGAGAGCTAAATAATGACCGGGAAATTGAAAATCACTACAAAATGAACTATGAAAATGTTGACACTTGGCATGGTATCATCATTTCACCCGCATAGCATGTGCGAAAGAGTAGAGAGGGTCACGGCAAAAACTGGATGCACTTCGTGTACAAACTGGACAATCTCTTTCGGAGTATCAGGGTTTCAGACGAGAACTCATCTGTTACACGGGCACTTCAATGTTTTTTAAACTTAGTTGAACTCTGGACTTCTTTTTTGTTCAGTATGCAGCATTCAATGCAACGTCATCAATTTCCAACATGTTCTGACATCATTTGTTGTTTTTCAGTCATTTACCTAATTGTTTAGAGAGCTAAATGGCCGTGAAATTGTAAAATCACTACAAAATGAACTGTGAAAATGTTGAAACTTGGCATGGTATCATCATTTCAGCCGCATAGCATGTGCAAAAGAGTAGAGAGGGTCACGGCAAAAACTGGACGCACCTCGTGTACAAACTGGACAATCTCTTTCGGAGTATCAGGGTTTCGGACGAGAACTCATCTGTTACACGGGCACTTCAATGTTTTTTAAATTTATTTGAACTCCGGACATCTTTTGTGTTTAGTATGCAACATTCAAAGCGACGTCATCAATTTCCTACATGTTCTGACATCATTTGTTGTTTTTCAGTCATTTACCTAATTGTTTAGAGAGCTAAATGACCGTGAAATTGAAAATCACTACAAAATGAACTGTGAAAATGTTGAAACTTGGCATGGTATCATCATTTCACCCGCATAGCATGTGTGAAAGAGTAGAGAGGGTCACGGCAAAAATTGGACGCACTTCGTGTACAAACTGGACAATCTCTTTCGGAGT
>NW_021264075.1:32626-33431 GCF_002162155.2 Triticum dicoccoides
GCGACGTCATCAATTTCCAACATGTTTTGACATCATTTGTTGGTTTTCAGTCATTTACCTAATTGTTTAGAGAGCTAAATACTGACCGTGAAATTGAAAATCACTACAAAATGAACTATGAAAATGTTGAAACTTGGCATGGTATCATCATTTCACCCGCATAGCATATGCGAAAGAGTAGAGAGGGTCACGGCAAAAACTGGACGCACTTCGTGTACAAACTGGACAATCTCTTTCGGAGTATCAGGGTTTCGGACGAGAACTCATCTGTTACATGGGCACTTCAATGTTTTTTAAACTTATTTGAACTCCGGACATCTTTTGTGTTTAGTATGCAACATTCAAAGCGACGTCATCAATTTCCTACATGTTCTGACATCATTTGTTGTTTTTCAGTCATTTACCTAATTGTTTAGAGAGCTAAATGACCGTGAAATTGAAAATCACTACAAAATGAACTGTCAAAATGTTGAAACTTGGCATGGTATCATCATTTCACCCGCATAGCATGTGTGAAAGAGTAGAGAGGGTCACGGCAAAAATTGGACGCACTTCGTGTACAGACTGGACAATCTCTTTCGGAGTATCAGGGTTTCGGACGAGAACTCATCTGTTACACGGGCACTTAAATGTTTTTTAAACTTATTTGAACTCCGGACATCTTTTGTATTCAGGATGCAGCATTCAAAGCGATGTCATCAATTTCCAACATGTTCTGACATCATTTGTTGTTTTTCAGTCATTTACCTAATTGTTTAGAGAGCTAAATGACAATGAAATTGAAAATCAATACAAAATGAACTGT
>NW_021264075.1:33441-34333 GCF_002162155.2 Triticum dicoccoides
AAACTTATTTGAACTCCGGACATCTTTTGTATTCAGGATGCAGCATTCAAAGCGATGTCATCAATTTCCAACATGTTCTGACATCATTTGTTGTTTTTCAGTCATTTACCTAATTATTTAGAGAGCTAAATGACAATGAAATTGAAAATCACTACAAAATGAACTGTGAAAATGTTGAAACTTGGCATGGTATCATCATTTCACCCGCATAGCATGTGAGAAAGAGCAGAGAGGGTCACGGCAAAAACTGGACGCACTTCATGTACAAACTGGACAATCTCTTTCGGAGAAGGGTTTCGGACGAGAACTCATCTGTTACACGGGCACTTCAATGTTTTTTAAACTTATTTGAACTCCGGACTTCTTTTGTGTTCAGTATGCAGCATTCAAAGCGACGTCATCAATTTCCAACATGTTTTGACATCATTTGTTGGTTTTCAGTCATTTAACTAATTGTTTAGAGAGCTAAATAATGACCGTGAAATTGAAAATCACTACAAAATAAACTATGAAAATGTTGAAACTTGGCATGGTATCATCATTTCACCCGCATAGCATGTGCGAAAGAGTAGAGAGGGTCACGGCAAAAACTGGACGCACTTCGTGTACAAACTGGACAATCTCTTTCGGAGTATCAGGGTTTCAGACGAGAACTCATCTGTTACACGGGCACTTCAATGTTTTTTAAACTTAGTTGAACTCTCGACTTCTTTTTTGTTCAGTATGCAGCATTCAAAGCGACGTCATCAATTTCCAACATGTTCTGACATCATTTGTTGTTTTTCAGTCATTTACCTAATTGTTTAGAGAGCTAAATAACCGTGAAATTGAAAATCACTACAAAATGAATTGTGAAAATGTTGAAACTTGGCATGGTATCATAATTTCACCC
>NW_021264075.1:34343-35257 GCF_002162155.2 Triticum dicoccoides
GGGCACTTCAATGTTTTTTAAACTTAGTTGAACTCTCGACTTCTTTTTTGTTCAGTATGCAGCATTCAAAGCGAAGTCATCAATTTCCAACATGTTCTGACATCATTTGTTGTTTTTCAGTCATTTACCTAATTGCTTAGAGAGCTAAATAACCGTGAAATTGAAAATCACTACAAAATGAACTGTGAAAATGTTGAAACTTGGCATGGTATCATCATTTCACCCGCATAGCATGTGCGAAAGAGTAGAGAGGGTCACGGCAAAAACTGGACGCACTTCGTGTACAAACTGGACAATCTCTTTCGGAGTATCAGGGTTTCGGACGAGAACTCATCTGTTACACGGGCACTTCAATGTTTTTTAAACTTATTTGAACTCCGGACTTCTTTTGTGTTAAGTATGCAGCATTCAAAGCGACGTCATCAATTTTCAACATGTTCTGACATCATTTGTTGTTTTTCAGTCATTTACCTAATTGTTAGAGAGCTAAATGACCGTGAAATTGAAAATCACTACAAAATGAACTGTGAAAATGTTGAAACTTGGCATGGTATCATCATTTCACCCGCATGACATGTGCGAAAGAGTAGAGAGGGTCACGGCAAAAACTGGACGCACTACATGTACAAACTGGACAATATCTTTCGGAGAAGGGTTCCGGACGAGAACTCATCTGTTACACGGGGACTTCAATGTTTTTTAAACTTATTTGAACTCCGGACTTCTTTTGTGTTCAGTATGCAGCATTCAAAGCGACGTCATCAATTTCCAACATGTTCTGACATCATTTGTTGGTTTTCAGTCATTTACCTAATTGTTTAGAGAGCTAAATAATGACCGTGAAATTGAAAATCACTACAAAATGAACTATGAAAATGTTGAAACTTGGCATGGTATCATCATTTCACCCGCAT
>NW_021264075.1:35267-36831 GCF_002162155.2 Triticum dicoccoides
ACTTAGTTGAACTCTCGACTTCTTTTTTGTTCAGTATGCAGCATTCAAAGCGACGTCATCAATTTCCAACATGTTCTGACATCATTTGTTGTTTTTCAGTCATTTACCTAATTGTTTAGAGAGCTAAATAACCGTGAAATTGAAAATCACAACAAAATGAACTGTGAAAATGTTGAAACTTGGCATGGTATCATCATTTCACCCGCATAGAATGTGCGAAAGAGTGGAGAGGGACACGGCAAAAACTGGACGCACTTCGTGTACAAACTGGACAATCTCTTTCGGAGTATCTGGGTTTTGGACGAGAACTCATCTGTTACACGGGCACTTCAATGTTTTTTAAACTTATTTGGACTCCGGACTTCTTTTGTGTTCAGTATGCAGCATTCAAAGCGACGTCATCAATTTTCAACATGTTCTGACATCATTTGTTGTTTTTCAGTCATTCACCTAATTGTTAGAGAGCTAAATGACCGTGACATTGAAAATCACTACAAAATGAACTGTGAAAATAATGAAACTTGGCATGGTATCATCATTTCACCTACATAGCATGTGTGAAAGAGTAGAGAGGGTCACGGCAAAAACTGGACGCATTTCGTGTACAAACTGGACAATCTCTTCGGAGTATCAGGGTTTTGGACGAGAACTCATTTGTTACACGGGCACTTCAATGTTTTTTAAACTTATTTGAACTCCGAACTTCTTTTGTGTTCAGGATGCAGCATTCAAAGCGAGGTCATCAATTTCCAACATGTTCTGACATCATTTGTTGTTTTTCAGTCATTTACCTAATTGTTTAGAGACCTAAATGACAGTGAAATTGAAAATCACTATTAAATAAACTGTGAAAATGTTGAAACTTGGCATGGTATCATCATTTCACCTGCATAGCATGTGCGAAAGAGAAGAGAGGGTCACGGCAAAAACTGGACGCACTTCGTGTACAAACTGGCCAATCTCTATCGGAGAATCAAGGTTTAGGACGAGACCTCATCTGTTACACGGGCACTTCAATGTTTTTTAAACTTATTTGAACTCTGGATTTCTTTTGTGTTCAGTATGCAGCATCCAAAGACACGTCATCAATTTCCAACATGTTCTGACATCATTTGTTGTTTTTCAGTCATTTACCTAATAGTTTAGAGAGCTAAATGACCGTGAAATTGAAAATCACTACAAAATGAACTGTGAAAATGTTGAAACTTGGCATGGTATCATCATTTCACCCGCATAGCATGTGCAAAAGAGTAGAGAGGGTCACGGCAAAAACTGGACGCACTTCGTGTACAAACTGGACAATCTCTTTCGGAGTATCAGGGTTTCAGACGAGAACTCATCTGTTACACGGGCACTTCAATGTTTTTTAAACTTAGTTGAACTCTCGACTTCTTTTTTGTTCAGTATGCAGCATTCAAAGCGACGTCATCAATTTCCAACATGTTCTGACATCATTTGTTGTTTTTCAGTCATTTACCTAATTGTTTAGAGAGCTAAATAACCGTGAAATTGAAAATCACTACAAAATGAACTGTGAAAATGTTGAAACTTGGCATGGTATCAT
>NW_021264075.1:36841-37470 GCF_002162155.2 Triticum dicoccoides
GCGACGTCATCAATTTCCAACATGTTTTGACATCATTTGTTGGTTTTCAGTCATTTACCTAATTGTTTAGAGAGCTAAATACTGACCGTGAAATTGAAAATCACTACAAAATGAACTATGAAAATGTTGAAACTTGGCATGGTATCATCATTTCACCCGCATAGCATATGCGAAAGAGTAGAGAGGGTCACGGCAAAAACTGGACGCACTTCGTGTACAAACTGGACAATCTCTTTCGGAGTATCAGGGTTTCAGACGAGAACTCATCTGTTACACGGGCACTTCAATGTTTTTTAAACTTAGTTGAACTCTCGACTTCTTTTTTGTTCAGTATGCAGCATTCAAAGCGACGTCATCAATTTCCAACATGTTCTGACATCATTTGTTCTTTTTCAGTCATTTACCTAATTGTTTAGAGAGCTAAATAACCGTGAAATTGAAAATCACTACAAAATGAACTGTGAAAATGTTGAAACTTGGCATGGAATCATCATTTCACCCGCATAGAATGTGCGAAAGAGTGGAGAGGGACACGGCAAAAACTGGACGCACTTCGTGTACAAACTGGACAATCTCTTTCGGAGTATCAGGGTTTTGGACGAGAACTCATCTGTTACACGGGCACTTCA
>NW_021264075.1:42642-45181 GCF_002162155.2 Triticum dicoccoides
CGGGCACTTCAATGTTTTTTAAACTTATTTGAACTCTGGACTTCTTTTGTGTTTAGTATGCAGCATTCAAAGCGACGTCATCAATTTCCAACATGTTCTGACATCATTTATTGGTCTTCAGTCATTTACCTAATTGTTTAGAGAGCTAAATGACCGTGAAATTGAAAATCACTACAAAATGAACTATGAAAATGTTGCAACTTGGCATGGTATCATCATTTCACCCGCATAGCATGTGCAAAAGAGTAGAGAGGGTCACGTCAAAAACTGGACGCACTTCATGTACAAACTGGACAATCTCTTTCGAAGTATCAGGGTTTCGGACGAGAACTCATCTGTTACACGGGCACTTCAATGTTTTTTAAACTTATTTGAACTCCTGACTACTTTTGTGTTTAGTATGCAGCATTCAAAGCGATGTCATCAATTTCCAACATGTTCTGACATCATTTGTTGTTTTTCAGTCATTTACCTAATTGTTTAGAGAGCTAAATGATCGTGAAATTGAAAATCACTACAAAATGAACTGTGAAAATGTTGAAACTTGGCATGGTATCATCATTTCACCCGCATAGGATGTGCAAAAGAGTGGAGAGGGACACGGCAAAAACTGGACGCACTTCGTGTACAAATTGGACAATCTCTTTCGGAGTACCAAAGTTTAGGACGAGAACTCATCTGTTACACGGGCACTTCAATGTTTTTTAAACTTATTTGAACTCCGGACTTCTTTTGTGTTCAGTATGCAGCATTCAAAGCGACGTCATCAATTTCCAACATGTTCTGACATCATTTGTTGTTTTTCAATCATTTACCTAATTGTTTAGAGAGCTAAATGACCGTGAAATTGAAAATCACTACAAAATGAACTGTGAAAATGTTGAAACCTGGCATGGTATCATCATTTCACCCGCATAGCATGTGCGAAAGAGTAGAGAGGGTCACGGCAAAAACTGGACGCACTTCGTGTACAAACTGGACAATCTCTTTCGGAGTATCAGGGTTTTGGACGAGAACTCATCTGTTACACGGGCACTTCAATGTTTTTTAAACTTATTTGAACTCCGGACTTCTTTTGTGTTCAGTATGCAGCATTCAAAGCGACGTCATCAATTTCCAACATGTTCTGACATCATTTGTTGTTTTTCAGTCATTTACCTAATTGTTTAGAGAGCTAAATGACCATGAAATTGAAAATCACTACAAAATGAACTGTGAAAATGTTGAAACCTGGCATGGTATCATCATTTCACCCGCATAGCATGTGCGAAAGAGTAGAGAGGGTCACGGCAAAAACTGGACGCACTTCGTGTACAAACTGGACAATCTCTTTCGGAGTATCAGGGTTTTGGACGAGGACTCATCTGTTACACGGGCACTGCAATGTTTTTTAAACTTATTTGAACTCCGGACTTCTTTTGTGTTCAGTATGCAGCATTCAAAGCGATGTCATAAATTTCCAACATGTTCTGACATCATTTATTGGTTTTCGGTCATTTACCTAATTGTTTAGAGAGCTAAATGACCGTGAAATTGAAAATCACTACAAAATGAACTATGAAAATGTTGCAACTTGGCATGGCATCATCATTTCACCCGCATAGCATGTGCAAAAGAGTAGAGAGGGTCACGGCAAAAACTGGACGCACTTCATGTACAAACTGGACAATCTCTTTCGAAGTATCAGGGTTTCGGACGAGAACTCATCTGTTACACGGGCACTTCAATGTTTTTTAAACTTATTTGAACTCCGGACTTCTTTTGTGTTCAGTATGCAGCATTCAAAGCGATGTCATCAATTTCCAACATGTTCTGACATCATTTGTTGTTTTTCAGTCATTTACCTAATTGTTTAGAGAGCTAAATGACCGTGAAATTGAAAATCACTACAAAATGAACTGTGAAAATGTTGAAACCAAGCATGGTATCATCATTTCACCCACATAGCATGTGCGAAAGAGTAGAGAAGGTCACGGCAAAAACTGGACGCACTTCGTGTACAAACTGGACAATCTCTTTCAGAGTATCAGGGTTTTGGACGAGAACTCATCTGTTACACGGGCACTTCTATGTTTTTCAAACTTATTTAAACTCCGGACTTCTTTTGTGTTCAGTATGCAGCATTCAAAGCGACGTCATCAATTTCCAACATGTTCTGACATCATTTGTTGTTTTTCAGTCATTTACCTAATTGTTTAGAGAGCTAAATGATCGTGAAATTAAAAATCACTATAAAATGAACTGTGAAAATGTTGAAACTTGGCATGGTATCATCATTTCACCCGCATAGCATGTGCGAAAGAGTGGAGAGGGACACGGCAAAAACTGGACGCACTTCGTGTACAAATTGGACAATCTCTTTCGGAGTATCAAGGTTTAGGACGAGAACTCATCTGTTACACGGGCACTTCAATGTTTTTTAAACTTATTTGAACTCCGGATTTCTTTTGTGTTCAGTATGCAGCATTCAAAGACACCTCATCAATTTCCAACATGTTCTGACATCATTTGTTGTTTTTCAGTCATTTACCTAATTGTT
>NW_021264075.1:45191-47636 GCF_002162155.2 Triticum dicoccoides
TTGTGTTCAGTATGCAGCATTCAAAGACACGTCATCAATTTCCAACATGTTCTGACATCATTTGTTGTTTTTCAGTCATTTACCTAATTGTTTAGAGAGCTAAATGACTGTGAAATTGAAAATCACTACAAAATGAACTGTGAAAATGTTGAAGCTTGGCATGGTATCATCATTTCACCCGCATAGCATGTCCGAAAGAGTAGAGAGGGTCACGGCAAAAACTGGACACACTTCTTGTACAAACTGGATAATCTCTTTCGGAGAAGGGTTTCAGAAGAGAACTCATCTGTTACACGGGCACTTCAATGTTTTTTAAACTTATTTGAACTTTGGACTTCTTTTGTGTTCAGTATGCAGCATTCAAAGCGACATCATCAATTTCCAACATGTTCTGACATCATTTGTTGGTTTTCAGTCATTTACCTAATTGTTTAGAGAGCTAAATGGCCGTGAAATTGAAAATCACTACAAAATGAACTATGAAAATGTTGCAACTTGGCATGGTATCATCATTTCACCCGCATAGCATGTGCAAAAGAGTATAGAGGGTCACGGCAAAAACTGGATGCACTTCGTGTACAAACTGGACAATCTCTTTTGGAGTATCAGGGTTTCGGACGAGAACTCATCTGTTACACGGGCACTTCAATGTTTTTTAAACTTATTTGAACTCCGGACTTCTTTTGTGTTCAGTATGCAGCATTCAAAGCTACGTCATCAATTTCCAACATGTTCTGACATCATTTGTTGGTTTTCAGTCATTTACCTAATTGTTTAAAGAGCTAACTGACCGTGAAATTGAAAATCACTATAAAATGAACTATGAAAATGTTGCAACTTGGCATGGTATCATCATTTCACCCGCATAGCATGTGCAAAAGAGTATAGATGGTCAGGGCAAAAACTAGACGCACTTCATGTACAAACTGGACAATCTCTTTCGGAGTATCAGGGTTTCGGACGAGAACTCATCTGTTACACGGGCACTTCAATGATTTTTAAACTTATTTGAACTCCGGACTTCTTTTCTGTTCAGTATGCAGCATTCAAAGCGACGTCATCAATTTCCAACATGTTCTGACATCATTTGTTGTTTTTCAGTCATTTACCTAATTGTTTAGAGAGCTAAACGACCGTGAAATTGAAAATCACTACAAAATAAACCGTGAAAATGTTGAAACCTGGCATGGAATCATCATTTCACCCGCATAGCATGTGCGAAAGAGCAGAGAGGGTCACGGCAAAAACTGGACGCACTTCGTGTACAAACTGGACAATCTCTTTCGGAGAAGGGTTTCGGACGAGAACTCATCTGTTACACGGGCACTTCAATGTTTTTTAAACTTATTTGAACTCCAGACTTCTTTTGTGTTCAGTATGCAGCATTCAAAGTGACGTCATCAATTTCCAACATGTTCTGACATCATTTGTTGTTTTTCCGTCATTTACCTAATTGTTTAGAGAGCTAAATGATCGTGAAATTGAAAATCACTACAAAATGAACTATGAAGATGTTGAAACTTGGCATGGTATCATCATTTCACCCGCATAGCATGTGCGAAAGAGTGGACAGGGACACAGCAAAAACTGGACGCACTTCGTGTACAAATTGGACAATCTCTTTCGGAGTATCAAGGTTTAGGACGAGAACTCATCTGTTACATGGGCACTTCAATGTTTTTTAAACTTATTTGAACCCCGGATTTCTCTTGTGTTCAGTATGCAGCATTCAAAGACACGTCATCAATTTCCAACATGTTCTGACATCATTTGTTGTTTTTCAGTCATTTACCTAATTGTTTAGAGAGCTAAATGACTGTGAAATTGAAAATCACTACGAAATGAACTGTGAAAATGTTGAAGCTTGGCATGGTATCATCATTTCACCCGCATAGCATGTCCGAAAGGGTAGAGAGGGTCACGGCAAAAACTGGATGCACTTCTTGTACAAACTGGATAATCTCTTTCGGAGAAGGGTTTCAGAAGAGAACTCATCTGTTACACGGGCACTTCAATGTTTTTTAAACTTATTTGAACTTTGGACTTCTTTTGTGTTCAGTATGCAGCATTCAAAGCGACATCATCAATTTCCAACATGTTCTGACATCATTTGTTGGTTTTCAGTCATTTACCTAATTGTTTAGAGAGCTAAATGACCGTGAAATTGAAAATCACTACAAAATGAACTATGAAAATGTTGCAACTTGGCATGGTATCATCATTTCACCCGCATAGCATGTGCAAAAGAGTATAGAGGGTCACGGCAAAAACTGGACGCACTTCGTGTACAAACTAGACAATCTCTTTCGGAGTATCAGGGTTTCGGACGAGAACTCATCTGTTACACGGGCACTTCAATGTTTTTTAAACTTATTTGAACTCCGGACTTCTTTTGTGTTCAGTATGCAGCATTCAAAGCGACGTCATCAATTTCCAACATGTTCT
>NW_021264075.1:47727-56923 GCF_002162155.2 Triticum dicoccoides
ATGATTTGTTGTTTTTCAGTCATTTACCTAATTGTTTAGAGAGCTAAACGACCGTGAAATGGAAAATCACTACAAAATAAACCGTGAAAATGTTGAAACCTGGCATGGAATCATCATTTCAACCGCATAGCATGTGCGAAAGAGCAGAGAGGGTCACGGCAAAAACTGGACGCACTTCATATACAAACTGGACAATCTCTTTTGGAGAAGGGTTTCGGACGAGAACTCATCTGTTACACGGGCACTTCAATGTTTTTTAAACTTATTTGAACTCCGGACTTCTTTTGTGTTCAGTATGCAGCATTCAAAGTGACGTCATCAATTTCCAACATGTTCTGACATTATTTGTTGTTTTTCAGTCATTTACCTAATTGTTTAGAGAGCTAAATGATCGTAAAATTGAAAATCACTACAAAATGAACTATGAAAATGTTGAAACTTGGCATGGTATCATCATTTCACCCGCATAGCATGTGCGAAAGAGTGGAGAGGGACATGGCAAAAACTGGACGCACTTCGTGTACAAATTGGACAATCTCTTTCGGAGTATCAAGGTTTAGGACGAGAACTCATCTGTTACACGGGCACTTCAATGTTTTTTAAACTTATTTGAACTCCGGATTTCTTTTGTGTTCAGTATGCAGCATTCAAAGACACGTCATCAATTTCCAACATGTTCTGACATCATTTGTTGTTTTTCAGTCATTTACCTAATTATTTAGAGCGCTAAATGACTGTGAAATTGAAAATCACTACAAAATGAACTGTGAAAATGTTGAAACTTGGCATGGTATCATCATTTCACCCGCATAGCATGTCCGAAAGAGTAGAGAGGGTCACGGCAAAAACTGGACGCACTTCCTGTACAAACTGGACAATCTCTTTCGGAGAACGACTTCGGAAGAGAACTCATCTGTTACACGGGCACTTCAATGTTTTTTAAACTTATTTGAACTCCGGACTTCTTTTGTGTTCAGTATGCAGCATTCAAAGCGACATCATCAATTTCCAACATGTTCTGACATCATTTGTTGTTTTTCAGTCATTTACCTAATTGTTTAGAGAGCCAAATGACCGTGAAATTGAAAATTACTACAAAATGAACTGTGAAAATGTTGAAACTTGGCATGGTATCATCATTTCACCTGCATAGCAAGTGCGAAAGAGTAGAGAGGGTCACGGAAAAAACTGGACACACTTCATGTACAAACTGGACAATCTCTTTCAGAGTATCAGGGTTTTGGACGAGAACTCATCAGTTACACGGACACTTCAATGTTTTTTAAACTTATTTGAACTCCAGACTTCTTTTGTGTTCAGTATGCAGCATTCAAAGCGACATCATCAATTTCCAACATGTTCTGACTTCATTTGTTGTTTTTCAGTCACTTACCTAATTGTTTAGAGAGCTAAATGACCGTGAAATTGAAAATCACTACAAAATAAAATGTGAAAATGTTGAAACCTGGCATGGTATCATCATTTCACCCGCATAGCATATGCGAAAGAGCAGAGAGGGTCACGGCAAAAACTGGACGCACTTCGTGTACAAACTGGACAATCTCTTTTGGGAAAGGGTTCAAGACGAGAACTCATCTGTTACACGGGCACTTCAATGTTTTTTAAACTTATTTGAACTCCGGACTTCTTTTGTGTTCAGTATGCAGCATTCAAAGCGACATCATCAATTTCCAACATGTTCTGACATCATTTGTAGTTTTTCAGTCATTTACCTAATTGTTTAGAGAGCTAAATGACCGTGAAATTGAAAATCACTACAAAATGAACTGTGAAAATGTTGAAACTTGTCATGGTATCTTCATTTCACCCGCATAGCATGTGCGAAAGAGTAGAGAGGGTCACGGAAAAAACTAGACGCGCTTCATGTACAAACTGGACAATCTCTTTCGGAGTATCAGGGTTTTGGACGAGAACTCATTTGTTACACGGGCACTTCAATGTTTTTTAAACTTATTTGAACTTCGGACTTCTTTTGTGTTCAGTATGCAGCATTCAAAGCGACGTCATTAATTTCCAACATGTTCTGACATCATTTGTTGGTTTTCAGTCATTTACCTAATTGTTTAGAGAGCTAAATGACCGGGAAATTGAAAATCACTACAAAATGAACTATGAAAATGTTGCAACTTGGCATGGTATCATCATTTCACCCGCATAGCATGTGCAAAATAGTATAGAGGGTCACGGCAAAAACTGGACACACTTCATGTACAAACTGGACAATCTCTTTCGGAGTATCATGGTTTCGGACGAGAACTCATCTATTACACGGGCACTTCAATGTTTTTTAAACTTATTTGAACTCCGGACTTCTTTTGTGTTCAGTATGCAGCATTCAAAGTGACGTCATCAATTTCCAACATGTTCTGACATCATTTGTTGTTTTTCAGTCATTTACCTAATTGTTTAGAGAGCTAAATGACCGTGAAATTGAAAATCACTACAAAATAAAATGTGAAAATGTTGAAACCTGGCATGGTATCATCATTTCACCCGCATAGCATATGCGAAAGAGCAGAGAGGGTCACGGCAAAAACTGGACGCACTTCGTGTACAAACTGGACAATCTCTTTTGGAGAAGGGTTTCGGACGAGAACTCATCTGTTACACGGGCACTTCAATGTTTTTTAAACTTATTTGAACTCCGGACTTCTTTTATGTTCAGTATGCAGCATTCAAAGCGACGTCATCAATTTCCAACATGTTCTGACATCATTTGTTGTTTTTCAGTCATTTACCTAATTGTTTAGAGAGCTAAATGACGGTGAAATTGAAAATCACTACAAAATAAACTGTGAAAATGTTGAAACCTGGCATGGTATCATCATTTCACCCGCATAGCATGTGCGAAAGAGCAGAGAGGGTCACGGCAAAAACTGGACGCACTTCGTGTACAAACTAGACAATCTCTTTCGAAGTATCAGGGTTTCGGACGAGAACTCATCTGTTACACGGGCACTTCAATGTTTTTCTAAACTTATTTGAACTCCGGACTTCTTTTGTGTTCAGTATGCAGCATTCAAAGTGACGTCATCAATTTCCAACATGTTCTGACATCATTTGTTGTTTTTCAGTCATTTACCTAATTGTTTAGAGAGCTAAATGATGGTGAAATTGAAAACCACTACAAAATAAACTGTGAAAATGTTGAAACCTGGCATGGTATCATCATTTCACCCGCATAGCATGTGCGAAAGAGCAGAGAGGGTCACGGTAAAAACTGGACGCACTTCGTGTACAAACTGGACAATCTCTTTCGGAGAAGGGCTTCGGACGAGAACTCATCTGTTACACGGGCACTTCAATGTTTTTTAAAATTATTTGAACTCCGGACTTATTTTGTGTTCACTATGCAGCATTCAAAGCGACGTCATCAATTTCCAACATGTTCTGACATCATTTGTTGTTTTTCAGTCATTTACCTAATTGTTTAGAGAGCTAAATGATCGTGAAATTGAAAATCACTACAAAATAAAATGTGAAAATGTTGAAACC
The DNA here is from genome assembly GCF_002162155.2 of Triticum dicoccoides. Classification (NCBI taxonomy): domain Eukaryota; kingdom Viridiplantae; phylum Streptophyta; class Magnoliopsida; order Poales; family Poaceae; genus Triticum; species Triticum dicoccoides. The sequence goes on from NW_021264075.1 coordinate 51,244, forward strand.
TGGCATGGTATCATCATTTCACCCGCATAGCATATGCGAAAGAGCAGAGAGGGTCACGGCAAAAACTGGACGCACTTCGTGTACAAACTGGACAATCTCTTTTGGAGAAGGGTTTCAGACGAGAACTCATCTGTTACACGGGCACTTCAATGTTTTTTAAACTTATTTGAACTCCGAACTTCTTTTGTGTTCAGTATGCAGCATTCAAAGCGACGTCATCAATTTACAACATGTTCTGACATCATTTGTTGTTTTTCAGTCATTTACCTAATTGTTTAGAGAGCTAAATGACGGTGAAATTGAAAATCACTACAAAATAAACTGTGAAAATGTTCAAACCAGGCATGGTATCATCATTTCACCCGCATAGCATGTGCGAAAGAGCAGAGAGGGTCACGGCAAAAACTGGACGCACTTCGTGTACAAACTAGACAATCTCTTTCGAAGTATCAGGGTTTCGGACGAGAACTCATCTGTTACACGGGCACTTCAATGTTTTTTAAACTTATTTGAACTCCGGACTTCTTTTGTGTTCAGTATGCAGCATTCAAAGTGACGTCATCAATTTCCAACATGTTCTGACATCATTTGTTGTTTTTCAGTCATTTACCTAATTGTTTAGAGAGCTAAATGACGGTGAAATTGAAAATCACTACAAAATAAACTGTGAAAATGTTGAAACCTGGCATGGTATCATCATTTCACCCGCATAGCATGTGCGAAAGAGCAGAGAGGGTCACGGTAAAAACTGGACGCACTTCGTGTACAAACTGGACAATCTCTTTCGGAGAAGGGCTTCGGACGAGAACTCATCTGTTACACGGGCACTTCAATGTTTTTTTAAACTTATTTGAACTCCGGACTTATTTTGTGTTCACTATGCAGCATTCAAAGCGACGTCATCAATTTCCAACATGTTCTGACATCATTTGTTGTTTTTCAGTCATTTACCTAATTGTTTAGAGAGCTAAATGATCGTGAAATTGAAAATCACTACAAAATGAACTATGAAAATGTTGAAACTTGTCATGGTATCATCATTTCACCTGCACAGCATGTGCGAAAGAGTGGAGAGGGACACGGCAAAAACTGGACGCACTTCGTGTACAAATTGGACAATCTCTTTTGGAGTATCAAGGTTTAGGACGAGAACTCATCTGTTACACGGGCACTTCAATATTTTTTAAACTTATTTGAACTCTGGATTTCTTTTGTGTTCAACATGCAGCATTCAAAGAGACGTCGTCAATTTCCAACATGTTCTGACATCATTTGTTGTTTTTCAGTCATTTACCTAATTGTTTAGAGAGCTAAATGACTGTGAAATTGAAAATCACTACAAAATGAACTATGAAAATGTTGAAACTTGGCATGGTATCATCATTTCACCTGCACAGCATGTGCGAAAGAGTGGAGAGGGACACGGCAAAAACTGGACGCACTTCGTGTACAAATTGGACAATCTCTTTCGGAGTATCAAGGTTTAGGACGAGAACTCATCTGTTACACGGGCACTTCAATATTTTTTAAACTTATTTGAACTCTGGATTTCTTTTGTGTTCAACATGCAGCATTCAAAGAGACGTCGTCAATTTCCAACATGTTCTGACATCATTTGTTGTTTTTCAGTCATTTACCTAATTGTTTAGAGAGCTAAATGACTGTGAAATTGAAAATCACTACAAAATGAAGTATGAAAATGTTGAAACTTGGCATGGTATCATCATTTCACCCTCATAGCATGTGCGAAAGAGTAGAGAGGGTCACCGCAAAAACTGGACGCACTTCGTGTACAAATTGGACAATCTCTTTCGGAGTATCAAGGTTTAGGACGAGAACTCATCTGTTACACGGGCACTTCTATGTTTTTTAAACTTATTTGAACTCCGGATTTCTTTTGTGTTCGGTATGCAGCATTCAAAGACACTTCATCAATTTCCAACATGTTCTGACATCATTTGTTGTTTTTCAGTCATTTACCTAATTGTTTAGAGAGCTAAATGACTGCGAAATTGAAAATCACTACAAAATGAACTGTGAAAATGTTGAAACTTGGCATGGTATCATCATTTCACCCGCATAGCATGTCCGAAAGAGTAGAGAGGGTCACGGCAAAAACTGGACGCACTTCCTGTACAAACTGGACAATCTCTTTTGGAGAAGGGTTTCGGAAGAGAACTCATCTGTTACACGGGCACTTCAATGTTTTTTAAACTTATTTGAACTCCGGACTTCTTTTGTGTTCAGTATGCAGCATTCAAAGCGACATCATCAATTTCCAACATGTTCTGACATCATTTGTTGTTTTTCAGTCATTTACCTAATTGTTTAGAGAGCTAAATGACCGTGAAATTGAAAATCACTACAAAATGAACTGTGAAAATGTTGAAACTTGGCATGGTATCATCATTTCACCCGCATAGCATGTGCGAAAGAGTAGAGAGGATCACGGCAAAAACTAGACGCACTTCATGTACAAACTGGACAATCTCTTTCGGAGTATCAGGGTTTTGGACGAGAACTCATCTGTTACACGGGCACTTCAATGTTTTTTAAACTTATTTGAACTCCGGACTTCTTTTGTGTTCAGTATGCAGCATTCAAAGCGACGTCATCAATTTCCAACATGTTCTGACATCATTTGTTGGTATTCAGTCATTTACCTAATTGTTTAGAGAGCTAAATGACCGTGAAATTGAAAATCACTACAAAATGAACTGTGAAAATGTTGAAACTTGGCATGGTATCATCGTTTCACCCGCATAGCATGTGCAAAAGAGTAGAGAGGGTCACGGCAAAAACTGGACGCACTTCGTGTACAAACTGGACAATCTCTTTCGAAGTATCAGGGTTTCGGACGAGAACTCATCTGTTACACGAGCACTTCAATGTTTTTTAAACTTATTTGAACTCCAGACTTCTTTTGTGTTCAGTATGCAGCATTCAAAGCGACATCATCAATTTCGAATATGTTCTGACATCATTTGTTGTTTTTCAGTCATTTACCTAATTGTTTAGAGATCTAAATGACCGTGAAATTGAAAATCACTACAAAATAAACTGTGAAAATGTTGAAACCTGGCATGGTATCATCATTTCACCCGCATAGCATGTCGAAAGAGCAGAGAGGGTCACGGCAAAAACTGGACGCACTGCGTGTACAAACTGGACAATCTCTTTCCGAGAAGGGCTTCGGACGAGAACTCATCTGTTACACGGGCACTTCAACGTTTTTTAAACTTATTTGAACTCCGGACTTCTTTTGTGTTCAGTATGCAGCATTCAAAGCGACATCATCAATTTCCAACATGTTCTGACATCATTTGTTGTTTTTCAGTCATTTACCTAATTGTTTAGAGAGCTAAATGATCGTGAAATTGAAAATCACTACAAAATGAACTATGAAAATGTTGAAACTTGGCATGGTATCATCATTTCACCCACATAGTATGTGCAAAAGAGTAGAGAGGGTCACGGCAAAAACTGGACGCACTTCGTGTACAAATTGGACAATCTTTTTCGGAGTATCAAGGTTTAGGACGAGAACTCATCTGTTACACGGGCACTTCATTGTTTTTTAAACTTATTTGAACTCCGGATTTCTTTTGTGTTCAGTATGCAGCATTCAAAGAGACGTCATCAATTTCCAACATGTTCTAACATCATTTGTTGTTTTTTAGTCATTTACCTAATTGTTTAGAGAGCTAAATGACTGTGAAATTGAAAATCACTAAAAAATGAACTATGAAAATGTTGCAACTTGGCATGGTATCATCATTTCACCCACATAGGATGTGCAAAAGAGTAGAGAGGGTCACGGCAAAAACTGGACACACTTCCTGTACAAACTGGACAATCTCTTTCGGAGAAGGGTTTCGGAAGAGAACTCATCTGTTACACGGGCACTTCAATGTTTTATAAACTTATTTGAACTCCGGACTTCTTTTGTGTTCAGTATGCAGCATTCAAAGCGACATCATCAATTTCCAACATGTTCTGACATCATTTGTTGTTTTTCAGTCCTTTACCTAATTGTTTAGAGAGCTAAATGGCCGTGAAATTGAAAATCACTACAAAATGAACTGTGAAAATGTTGAAACTTGGCATGGTATCATCATTTCGCCCGCATAGCATGTGCGAAAGAGTAGAGAGGGTCACGGCAAAAACTGGACGCACTTCATTTACAAACTGGACAATCTCTTTCAGAGTATCAGGGTTTTGGACGAGAACTCATCTGTTACACGGGCACTTCAATGTTTTTTAAACTTATTTGAACTCCGAACTTCTTTTGTGTTCAGTATGCAACATTCAAAGCGACGTCATCAATTTCCAACATGTTCTGACATCAGTTGTTGTTTTTCAGTCATTTACCTAATTGTTTAGAGAACTAAATGACCGTGAAAAATTGATAATCACTACAAAATAAACTGTGGAAATGTTGAAACTTGGCATGGTATCATCATTTCACCCGCATAGCATGTGCGAAAGAGTAGATAGGGTCATGGCACAAACTGGACGCACTTCGCGTACAAACTGGACAATCTCTTTCGGAGTATCAGGGTTTCGGACGAGAACTCATATGTTACACGGGCACTTCAATGTTTTTTGAACTTATTTGAACTCCGCACTTCTTTTGTGTTCAGTATGCAGCATTCAAAGCCACGTCATCAATTTCCAACATGTTCTGACATCATTTGTTGTTTTTCAGTCATTTACCTAATTGTTTAGAGAGCTAAATGACCGTGAAATTGAAAATCACTACAAATGAACTGTGAAAATGTTGCAACTTGGCATGGTATCATCATTTAACCCGCATAGCATGTGTGAAAGAGTAGAGAGGGTCACGGCAAAAACTAGACGCACTTCATGTACAAACTGGACAATCTCTTTCGGAGTATCAGGGTTTCGGACGAGAACTCATCTATTACACGGGCACTTCAATGTTTTTTAAACTTATTTGAACTCCAGACTTCTTTTGTGTTCAGGATGCTGCATTCAAAGCGACGTCATCAATTTCCAACATTTTCTGACATCATTTGTTGTTTTCAGTCATTTACCTAATTGTTTAGAGAGCTAAATGACAGTGAAATTGAAAATCACTACAAAATAAACTGTGAAAATGTTGAAACTTGGCATGGTATCATCATTTCACCCGCATAGCATGTGTGAAAGAGAAGAGAGGGTCACGGCAAAAATTGGACGCACTTCGTGTACAAACTGGACAATCTCTTTTGGAGAAGGGTTCCGGACGAGTACTCATCTGTTACACGGGCACTTCAATGTTTTTTAAACTTATTTGAACTCCGGACTTCTTTTGTGTTCAGTATGCAGCATTCAAAGCGACGTCATCAATTTCCAACATGTTCTGACATCATTTGTTGGTTTTCAGTCATTTACCTAATTGTTTAGAGAGGTAAATAATGACCGTGAAATTGAAAATCACTACAAAATGAACTATGAAAATGTTGAAACTTGGCATGGTATCATCGTTTCACCCGCATAGCATGTGCGAAAGAGTAGAGAGGGTCACGGCAAAAACTGGACGCACTTCGTGTACAAACTGGACAATCTCTTTCGGAGTATCAGGGTTTCAGACGAGAACTCATCTGCTACATGGGCACTTCAATGTTTTTTAAACTTAGTTGAACTCTGGACTTCTTTTTTGTTAAGTATGCAGCAT
>NW_021264075.1:56933-58624 GCF_002162155.2 Triticum dicoccoides
GACGAGAACTCATCTGTTACACGGGAACTTCAATGTTTTTTAAACTTATTTGAACTCCGGACTTCTTTTGTGTTCAGTATGCAGCATTCAAAGCGACGTCATCAATTTCGAACATGTTCTGACATCATTTGTTGTTTTTCAGTCATTTACCTAATTGTTTACAGAGATAAATGACTGTGAAATTGAAAATCACTACAAAATAAACTGTGAAAATGTTGAAACTTGGCACGGTATCATCATTTCACCCGCATAGCATGTGCAAAAGAGCAGAGAGGGTCACGGCAAAAACTGGACGCACTTCGTGTACAAACTAGACAATCTCTTTCGGAGAAGGGTTTCAGACGAGAACTCATCTGTTACACGGGCACTTCAATGTTTTTTAAACTTATTTGAACTCCGGACTTCTTTTGTGTTCAGTATGCAACATTCAAAGCGACGTCATCAATTTCCAACATGTTCTGACATCATTTCTTGTTTTTCAGTCATTTACCTAATTGTTTAGAGAGCTAAATGACCATGAAATTGAAAATCACTACAAAATGAGCTGTGAAAATGTTGAAACTTGGCATGGTATCATCATTTCACCCACATAGCATGTGCGAAAGAGTAGAGAGGGTCACGGCAAAAACTGGACACACTTCGTGTACAAACTGGACAATCTCTTTCGGAGTATCAGGATTTCGTACGAGAACTCATCTATTACACGGGCACTTCAATGTTTTTTAAACTTATTTGAACTCCGGACTTCTTTTGTGTTCAGTATGCAGCATTCAAAGCAATGTCATCAATTTCCAACATGTTCTGACATCATTTGTTTTTTTCCAGTCATTTACCTAATTGTTTAGAGAGCTAACTGACCGTGAAATTGAAAATCACTACAAAATAAACTGTGAAAATGTTGAAACTTGGCATGGTATCATCATTTCACCTGCATAGCATGTGCGAAAGAGTAGAGAGGGTCACGGCAAAAACTGGACGCACTTCGTGTACAAACCGGACAATCTCTTTCGGAGTATCAGGATTTCGTACGAGAACTCATCTGTTACACGGGCACTTCAATGTTTTTTAAACTTATTTGAACTCCGGACTTCTTTTGTGTTCAGTATGCAGCATTCAAAGCGATGTCATCAATTTCCAACATGTTCTGACATCATTTGTTTTTTTCCAGTCATTTACCTAATTGTTTAGAGAGCTAAATGACCGTGAAATTGAAAATCACTACAATATGAACTGTGAAAATGTTGAAACTTGGCATGGTATCATCATTTCACCTGCATAGCATGTGCGAAAGAGTAGAGAGGGTCACGGCAAAAACTGGACGCACTTCGTGTACAAACTGGACAAAGCGACATCATCAATTTCCAACATGTTCTGACATCATTTGTTGTTTTTCAGTCATTTACCTAATTGTTTAGAGAGCTAAATGACCGTGAAATTGAAAATCACTACAAAATAAACTGTGAAAATGTTGAAACTTGGCATGGTATCTTCATTTCACCCGCATAGCATGTGCGAAAGAGTAGAGAGGGTCACGGCAAAAAATGGACGCACTTCGTGTACAAACTAGACAATCTCTTTCGGAGTATCAGGGTTTCGGACGAGAACTCATCTGTTACACGGGCACTTCAATGTTTTTTAAACTTATTTGAACTCTGGACTTCTTTGTATTCAGTATGCTGCATTCAATGCGA
>NW_021264075.1:58634-60015 GCF_002162155.2 Triticum dicoccoides
TCATCAATTTCCAACATGTTCTGACATCATTTGTTGGTTTTCAGTCATTTACCTAATTGTTTAGAGAGCTAAATGACCGTGAAATTGAAAATCACTACAAAATGAACTATGAAAATGTTGAAACTTGGCATGGTATCATCATTTCACCCGCATAGCATGTGCAAAAGAGCAGAGAGGGTCACGGCAAAAACTGGACGCACTTCGTGTACAAACTGGACACTCTCTTTTGGAGTATCAGGATTTCGTACGAGAACTCATCTGTTACACGGGCACTTCAATGTTTTTTAAACTTATTTGAAATCCGGACTTCTTTTGTGTTCAGTATGCAGCATTCAAAGCGATGTCATCAATTTCCAACATGTTCTGACATCATTTGTTTTTTTCCAGTCATTTACCTAATTGTTTAGAGAGCTAAATGATCGTGAAATTGAAAATCACTACAAAATGAACTATGAAAATGTTGAAACTTGGCATGGTATCATCATTTCACCCGCATAGCCTGTGCGAAAGAGTGGAGAGGGACACGGCAAAAACAGGACGCACTTCGTATACAAACTAGACAATCTCTTTCGGAGTATCAAGGTTTAGGACGAGTACTCATCTGTTACACGGGCACCTCAATGTTTTTTAAACTTATTTGAACTCTGGATTTCTTTTGTGTTCAGTATGCAGCATTCAAAGAGACGTCAGCAATTTCCAACATGTTCTGACATCATTTGTTGTTTTTCAGTCGTTTACCTAATTGTTTAGAGAGCTAAATGATCGTGAAATTGAAAATCACTACAAAATGAACTGTGCAAATGTTGAAACTTGGCATGGCATCATCATTTCACCCGCATAGCATGTGCGAGAGAGTAGAGAGGGTCACGGCAAAAACTGGATGCACTTCGTGTACAAACTGGACAATCTCTTTCGGAGAAGGGTTTCGGATGAGAACTCATTTGTTACACGGGCACTTCGATGTTTTTTAAACTTATTTGAACTCCGGACTTCTTTTGTGTTAAGTATGCAGCATTCAAAGCGACATCATCAATTTCCAACATATTCTGACATCATTTGTTGTTTTTCAGTCATTTACCTAATTGTTTAGAGAGCTAAATGACCGTGAAATTGAAAATCACTACATAATGAACTGTGAAAATGTTGAAACTTGGCACGGTATCATCATTTCACCCGCATAGCATGTGCGAAAGAGTAGAGAGGGTCACGGCAAAAACTGGACGCATTTCGTGTACAAACTGGACAATCTCTTTTGGAGTATCAGGGTTTCGGACGGGAACTCATCTGTTACATGGGCACTTCAATGTTTTTTAAACTTATTTGAACGCCGGACTTCTTTTGTGTTCAGTATGCAGCATTCAAAGCGACGTCATCAATTTCC
>NW_021264075.1:60025-61879 GCF_002162155.2 Triticum dicoccoides
TTCTTTTGTGTTCAGTATGTAGCATTCAAAGCGATGTCATCAATTTCCAACATGTTCTGACATCATTTGTTTTTTTCCAGTCATTTACCTAATTGTTTAGAGAGCTAAATGACCGTGAAATTGAAAATCACTACAAAATAAACTGTGAAAATGTTGAAACTTGGCATGGTATCATCATTTCACCTGCATAGCATGTGCGAAAGAGTAGAGAGGTTCACGGCAAAAACTGGACGCACTTCGTGTACAAACTGGACAATCTCTTTCGGAGTATCAGGATTTCGTACGAGAACTCATCTGTTACACGGGCACTTCGATGTTTTTTAAACTTATTTGAACTCCGGACTTCTTTTGTGTTAAGTATGCAGCATTCAAAGCGACGTCATCAATTTACAACATGTTCTGACATCATTTGTTGTTTTTCAGTCATTTACCTAATTGTTTAGAGAGCTAAATGACCGTGAAATTGAAAATCACTACATAATGAACTGTGAAAATGTTGAAACTTGGCACGGTATCATCATTTCACCCGCATAGCATGTGCGAAAGAGTAGAGAGGGTCACGGCAAAAACTGGACGCATTTCGTGTACAAACTGGACAATCTCTTTCGGAGTATCAGGGTTTCGGACGGGAACTCATCTGTTACATGGGCACTTCAATGTTTTTTAAACTTATTTGAACGCCGGACTTCTTTTGTGTTCAGTATGCAGCATTCAAAGCGACGTCATCAATTTCCAACATGTTCTGACATCATTTGTTGTTTTTCAGTCATTTACCTAATTGTTTAGAGAGCTAAATGACTGTGAAATTGAAAATCACTACAAAATAAACTGTGAAAATGTTGAAACTTGGCACGGTATCATCATTTCACCCGCATAGCATGTGAAAAAGAGCAGAGAGGGTCACGGCAAAAACTGGACGCACTTCGTGTACAAACTAGACAATCTCTTTCGGAAAAGGGTTTCGGACGAGAACTCATCTGTTACACGGGCACTTCAATGTTTTTTAAACTTATTTGAACTCCGGACTTGTTTTGTGTTTAGTATGTAGCATTCGAAGCGACGTCATCAATTTCCAACATGTTCTGACATCATTTGTTGTTTTTCAGTCATTTACCTAACTGTTTAGAGAGCTAAATGACCGTGAAATTGAAAATCACTACAAAATAAACTGTGAAAATGTTGAAACTTGGCATGGTATCATCATTTCACCCGCATAGCATGTGCGAAAGAGCAGAGAGGGTCACGGCAAAAACTGGACGCGCTTCGTGTACAAACTAGACAATCTCTTTCGGAGAAGGGTTTCGGACGAGAACTCATCTGTTGCTCGGGCACTTCAATGTTTTTTAAACTTATTTGAACTCCGGACTTCTTTTGTGTCCAGTATGCAGCATTAAAAGCGACATCATCAATTTCCAACATATTCTGACATCATTTGTTGTTTTTCAGTCATTTACCTAATTGTTTAGAGAGCTAAATGACCGTGAAATTGAAAAGCACTACATAATGAACTGTGAAAATGTTGAAACTTGGCACGGTATCATCATTTCACCCGCATAGAATGTGCGAAAGAGTAGAGAGGGTCACGGCAAAAACTGGACGCACTTCATGTACAAACTGGACAATCTCTTTCGGAGTATCAGGGTTTTGGACGAGAACTCATCTGTTACACGGGCACTTCAATGTTTTTTAAACTTATTTGAACTCCGGACTTCTTTTGTGTTCAGTATGCAGCATTCAAAGCCTCGTCATCAATTTCCAACATGTTCTGACATCATTTGTTGGTTTTCAGTCATTTACCTAATTGTTTAGAGAGCTAAATGACCGTGAAATTGAAAATCACTACAAAATAAACTG
>NW_021264075.1:62046-62524 GCF_002162155.2 Triticum dicoccoides
TGTACAAACTGGACAATCTCTGTCGGAGTATCAGGGTTTCGGACGAGAACTCATCTGTTACACGGGCACTTCAATGTTTTTTAAACTTATTTGAACTCCGGACTTCTTTTGTGTTTAGTATGTAGCATTCAAAGCGACGTCATCAATTTCCAACATGTTCGGACATCATTTGTTGTTTTTCAGTCATTTACCTAACTGTTTAGAGAGCTAAATGACCGTGAAATTGAAAATCACTACAAAATAAACAGTGAAAATGTTGAAACTTGGCATGGTATCATCATTTCACCCGCATAGCATGTGCGAAAGAGCAGAGAGGGTCACGGCAAAAACTGGACGCGCTTCGTGTACAAACTAGACAATCTCTTTCGGAGAAGGGTTTCGGACGAGAACTCATCTGTTGCTCGGGCACTTCAATGTTTTTTAAACTTATTTGAACTCCGGACTTCTTTTGTGTCCAGTATGCAGCATTCAAAGCAAC
>NW_021264075.1:62584-64180 GCF_002162155.2 Triticum dicoccoides
TCATCAATTTCCAACATGTTCTGACATCATTTGTTGTTTTCCAGTCATTTACCTAATTGTTTAGAGAGCTAAATGACCGTGAAATTGAAAATCACTACAAAATAAACTATGAAAATGTTGAAACTTGGCATGGTATCATCATTTCACCTGCATAGCATGTGCGAAAGAGCAGAGAGGGTCACGGCAAAAACTGGACGCACTTCGTGTACAAACTAGACAATCTCTTTCGGAGAAGGGTTTCGCACGAGAACTCATCTGTTACACGGGCACCTCAATGTTTTTTAAACTTATTTGAACTACGGACTTCTTTTGTGTTCAGTATGCAGCATTCAAAGCGACGACATCAATTTCCAACATGTTCTGACATCATTTGTTGTTTTTCAGTCATTTACCTAATTGTTTAGAGAGCTAAATGACCATGAAAGTGAAAATCACTACAAAATGAACTGTGAAAATGTTGAAACTTGGCATGGTATCATTATTTCACCCACACAGCATGTGCGAAAGAGTAGAGAGGGTCACGGCAAAAACTGGACGCACTTCATGTACAAACTGGACAATCTCCTTCGGAGTATCAGGATTTCGTACGAGAACTCATCTGTTACACGGGCACTTCAATGTTTTTTAAGCTTATTTGAACTCCGGACTTCTTTTGTGTTCAGTATGTAGCATTCAAAGCGATGTCATCAATTTCCAACATGTTCTGACATCATTTGTTTTTTTCCAGTCATTTACCTAATTGTTTAAAGAGCTAAATGACCGTGAAATTGGAAATCACTACAAAATAAACTGTGAAAATGTTGAAACTTGGCATGGTATCATCATTTCACCTGCATAGCATGTGCGAAAGAGTAGAGAGGGTCACGGCAAAAACTGGACGCACTTCGTGTACAAACTGGACAATCTCTTTCGGAGTATCAGGATTTCGTACGAGAACTCATCTGTTACACGGGCACTTCAATGTTTTTTAAACTTATTTGAACTCCAGACTTCTTTTGTGTTCAGTATGCAGCATTCAAAGCGATGTCATCAATTTCCAACATGTTTTGACATCATTTGTTTTTTCCAGTCATTTACCTAATTGTTTAGAGAGCTAAATGACCATGAAATTGAAAATCACTACAAAATAAACTGTGAAAATGTTGAAACTTGGCATGGTATCAGCATTTCACCTGCATAGCATGTGCGAAAGAGTAGAGAGGGTCACGGCAAAAACTGGACGCACTTCGTGTACAAACTGGACAATCTCTGTCGGAGTATCAGGGTTACGGACGAGAACTCATCTGTTACACGGGCACTTCAATGTTTTTTAAACTTATTTGAACTCCGGACTTCTTTTGTGTTTAGTATGCAGCATTCAAAGCGACGTCATCAATTTCCAACATGTTTTGACATCATTTGTTGTTTTTCAGTCATTTACCTAATTGTTTAGAGAGCTAAATGACCGTGAAATTGAAAATCACTACAAAATAAACAGTGAAAATGTTGAAACTTGGCATGGTATCATCATTTCACCCGCATAGCATGTGCGAAAGAGCAGAGAGGGTCACGACAAAAACTAGACGCACTTCGTGTACAAACTAGACAATCTCTTTC
>NW_021264075.1:64430-67240 GCF_002162155.2 Triticum dicoccoides
GAGAAGGGTTTCGGACGAGAACTCATCTGTTGCACGGGCACTTCAATGTTTTTTAAACTTATTTGAACTCCGGACTTCTTTTGTGTCTAGTATGCAGCATTCAAAGCAATGTCATCAATTTCCAACATGTTCTGACATCATTTGTTGTTTTTCAGTCATTTACCTAATTGTTTAGAGAGCTAAATGACCATGAAATTGAAAATCAGTACAAAATGAACTGTGAAAATGTTGAAACTTGGCATGGTATCATCATTTCACCCACATAGCATGTGCGAAAGAGTAGAGAGGGTCACGGCAAAAACTGGACGCACTTCGTGTACAAACTGGACAATCTCTTTCGGAGTATCAGGGTTTCGGACGAGAACTCATCTGTTACACAGGCACTTCAATGTTTTTTAAACTTATTTGAACTCCGGACTTCTTTTGTGTTCAGTATGCAGCATTCAAAGCGATGTCATCAATTTCCAACATGTTCTGACATCATTTGTTTTTTTCTAGTCATTTACCTAATTGTTTAGAGAGCTAAATGATCGTGAAATTGAAAATCACTACAAAATGAACTATGAAAATGTTGAAACTTGGCATGGTATCATCATTTCACCCGCATAGCCTGTGCGAAACTGTGGAGAGGGACACGGCAAAAACTGGACGCACTTCGTGTACAAACTAGACAATCTCTTTTGGAGTATCAAGGTTTAGGACGAGAACTCATCTGTTACACGGGCACTTCAATGTTTTTTAAACTTATTTGAACTCCGGACTTCTTTTTTGTTCAGTATGCAGCATTCAAAGCGACGTCATCAATTTCCAACATGTTCTGACATCATTTGTTTTTTCCAGTCATTTACCTAATTGTTTAGAGAGCTAAATGACCGTGAAATTGAAAATCACTACAAAATAAACTGCGAAAATGTTGAAACTTGGCATGGTATCATCATTTCACCTGCATAGCATGTGCCAAAGAGTAGAGAGGGTCACAGCAAAAACTGGACGCACTTCGTGTACAAACTGGACAATCTCTGTCGGAGTATCAGGGTTTCGGACGAGAACTCATCTGTTACACGGGCACTTCAATGTTTTTTAAACTTATTTTAACTCCGGACTTCTTTTGTGTTCAGTATGCAGCATTCAAAGCGATGTCATCAATTTCCAACATGTTCTGACATCATTTGTTTTTTTCTAGTCATTTACCTAATTGTTTAGAGAGCTAAATGATCGTGAAATTGAAAATCACTACAAAATGAACTATGAAAATGTTGAAACTTGGCATGGTATCATCATTTCACCCGCATAGCCTGTGCGAAACTGTGGAGAGGGACACGGCAGAAACTGGACGCACTTCGTGTACAAACTAGACAATCTCTTTGGAGTATCAAGGTTTAGGACGAGAACTCATCTGTTACACGGGCACTTCAATGTTTTTTAAACTTATTTGAACTCCGGACTTCTTTTTTGTTCAGTATGCAGCATTCAAAGCGACGTCATCAATTTCCAACATGTTCTGACATCATTTGTTTTTTTCCAGTCATTTACCTAATTGTTTAGGGAGCTAAATGACCGTGAAATTGAAAATCACTACAAAATAAACTGTGAAAATGTTGAAACTTGGCATGGTATCATCATTTCACCTGCATAGCATGTGCCAAAGAGTAGAGAGGGTCACAGCAAAAACTGGACGCACTTCGTGTACAAACTGGACAATCTCTGTCGGAGTATCAGGGTTTCGGACGAGAACTCATCTGTTACACGGGCACTTCAATGTTTTTTAAACTTATTTGAACTCCGGACTTCTTTTGTGTTTAGTATGCAGCATTCAAAGCGACGTCATCAATTTCCAACATGTTCTGACATCATTTGTTGTTTTTCAGTCATTTACCTAATTGCTTAGTGAGCTAAATAACCGTGAAATTGAAAATCACTACAAAATAAACAGTGAAAATGTTGAAACTTGGCATGGTATCATAATTTCACCCGCATAGCATGTGCGAAAGAGCAGAGAGGGTCACGGCAAAAACTGGACGCACTTCGTGTACAAACTAGACAATCTCTTTCGGAGAAGGGTTTCAGACGAGAACTCATCTGTTGCTCGGGCACTTCAATGTTTTTTAAACTTATTTGAACTCTGGACTTCTTTTGTGTCCAGTATACAACATTCAAAGCAACGTCATCAATTTCCAACATGTTCTGACATCATTTGTTGTTTTCCAGTCATTTACCTAATTGTTTAGAGAGCTAAATGACCGTGAAATTGAAAATCACTACAAAATAAACTGTGAAAATGTTGAAACTTGGCATGGTATCATCATTTCACCTGCATAGCATGTGCGAAAGAGCAGAGAGGGTCACGGCAAAAATTGGACGCACTTCGTGTACAAACTAGACAATCTCTTTCGGAGAAGGGTTTCGGACGAGAACTCATCTGTTACACGGGCACTTCAATGTTTTTTAAACTTATTTCAACTCCGGACTTCTTTTGTGTTCAGTATGCAGCATTCAAAGCGACGTCATCAATTTCCAACATGTTCTGACATCATTTGTTGTTTTTCAGTCATTTACCTAATTGTTTAGAGAGCTAAATGACCATGAAATTGAAAATCACTACAAAATGAACTGTGAAAATGTTGAAACTTGGCATGGTATCATCATTTCACCCACACAGCATGTGCGAAAGAGTAGAGAGGGTCACGGCAAAAACTGGAAGCACTTCGTGTACAAACTGGACAATCTCTTTCGGAGTATCAGGATTTCGTACGAGAACTCATCTGTTACACGGGCACTTCAATATTTTTTAAACTTATTTGAACTCCGGA
>NW_021264075.1:68227-69569 GCF_002162155.2 Triticum dicoccoides
GTGAAATTGAAAATCACTACAAAATAAACAGTGAAAATGTTGAAACTTGGCATGGTATCATCATTTCACCCGCATAGCATGTGCGAAAGAGCAGAGAGGGTCACGTCAAAAACTGGACGCACTTCGTGTACAAACTAGACAATCTCTTTCGGAGAAGGGTTTCAGACGAGAACTCATCTGTTGCACGGGCACTTCAATGTTTTTTAAACTTATTTGAACTCCGGACTTCTTTTGTGTCTAGTATGCAGCATTCGAAGCAACGTCATCAATTTCCAACATGTTCTGACATCATTTGTTGTTTTTCAGTCATTTACCTGATTGTTTAGAGAGCTAAATGACCATGAAATTGAAAATCACTACAAAATGAACTGTGAAAATGTTGAAACTTGGCATGGTATCATCATTTCACCCACATAGCATGTGCGAAAGAGTAGAGAGGGTCACGGCAAAAACTGGACGCACTTCGTGTACAAACTGGACAATCTCTTTCGGAGTATCAGGATTTCGTACGAGAACTCATCTGTTACACGGGCACTTCAATGTTTTTTAAACTTATTTGAACTCCGGACTTCTTTTGTGTTCAGTATGCAGCATTCAAAGCCTCGTCATCAATTTCCAACATGTTCTGACATCATTTGTTGGTTTTCAGTCATTTACCTAATTGTTTAGAGAGCTAAATGACCGTGAAATTGAAAATCACTACAAAATAAACTGTGAAAATGTTGAAACTTGGCATGGTATCATCATTTCACCTGCATAGCATGTGCGAAAGAGTAGAGAGGGTCACGGCAAAAACTGGACGCACTTCGTGTACAAACTGGACAATCTCTGTCGGAGTATCAGGGTTTCGGACGAGAACACATCTGTTACACGGGCACTTCAATGTTTTTTAAACTTATTTGAACTCCGGACTTCTTTTGTGTTTAGTATGCAGCATTCAAAGCAACGTCATCAATTTCCAACATGTTTTGACATCATTTGTTGTTTTTCAGTCATTTACCTAATTGTTTAGAGAGCTAAATGACCGTGAAATTGAAAATCACTACAAAATAAACAGTGAAAATGTTGAAACTTGGCATGGTATCATCATTTCACCCGCATAGCATGTGCGAAAGAGCAGAGAGGGTCACGGCAAAAACTGGACGCACTTCGTGTACAAACTAGACAATCTCTTTCGGAGAAGGGTTTCGGACGAGAACTCATCTGTTGCACGGGCACTTCAATGTTTTTTAAACTTATTTGAACTCCGGACTTCTTTTGTGTCTAGTATGCAGCATTCAAAGCAATGTCATCAATTTCCAACATGTTCTGACATCATTTGTTGTTTTTCAGTCATTTACCT
>NW_021264075.1:69579-70121 GCF_002162155.2 Triticum dicoccoides
TGTACAAACTAGACAATCTCTTTCGGAGAAGGGTTTCGGACGAGAACTCATCTGTTGCACGGGCACTTCAATGTTTTTTAAACTTATTTGAACTCCGGACTTCTTTTGTGTCTAGTATGCAGCATTCAAAGCAACGTCATCAATTTCCAACATGTTCTGACATCATTTGTTGTTTTTCAGTCATTTACCTGATTGTTTAGAGAGCTAAATGACCATGAAATTGAAAATCACTACAAAATGAACTGTGAAAATGTTGAAACTTGGCATGGTATCATCATTTCACCCACATAGCATGTGCGAAAGAGTAGAGAGGGTCACGGCAAAAACTGGACGCACTTCATGTACAAACTGGACAATCTCTTTCGGAGTATCAGGGTTTTGGACGAGAACTCATCTGTTACACGGGCACTTCAATGTTTTTTAAACTTATTTGAACTCCGGACTTCTTTTGTGTTCAGTATGCAGCATTCAAAGCCTCGTCATCAATTTCCAACATGTTATGACATCATTTGTTGGTTTTCAGTCATTTACCTAATTGTTTA
>NW_021264075.1:70131-71226 GCF_002162155.2 Triticum dicoccoides
AGCTAAATGACCATGAAATTGAAAATCACTACAAAATGAACTGTGAAAATGTTGAAACTTGGCATGGTATCATCATTTCACCCACATAGCATGTGCGAAAGAGTAGAGAGGGTCACGGCAAAAACTGGACGCACTTCGTGTACAAACTGGACAATCTCTTTCGGAGTATCAGGGTTTCGGACGAGAACTCATCTGTTACACGGGCACTTCAATGTTTTTTAAACTTATTTGAACTCAGGACTTCTTTTGTGTTCAGTATGCAGCATTCAAAGCGATGTCATCAATTTCCAACATGTTCTGACATCATTTGTTTTTTTCTAGTCATTTACCTAATTGTTTAGAGAGCTAAATGATCGTGAAATTGAAAATCACTACAAAATGAACTATGAAAATGTTGAAACTTGGCATGGTATCATCATTTCTCCCGCATAGCCTGTGCGAAAGAGTGGAGAGGGACACGGCAAAAACTGGACGCACTTCGTGTACAAACTAGACAATCTCTTTTGGAGTATGAAGGTTTAGGACGAGAACTCATCTGTTACACGGGCACTTCAATGTTTTTTAAACTTATTTGAACTCTGGATTTATTTTGTGTTCAGTATGCAGCATTGAAAGAGACGTCATCAATTTCCAACATGTTCTGACATCATTTGTTGTTTTTCAGTCATTTACCTAATTGTTTAGAGAGCTAAATGAGCGTGAAATTGAAAATCACTACAAAATGAACTGTGCAAATGTTGAAACTTGGCATGGCATCATCATTTCACCCGCATAGCATGTGCGAAAGAGTAGATAGGGTCACGGCAAAAACTGGACGCACTTCGTGTACAAACTGGACAATCTCTTTCGGAGAACGGTTTCGGATGAGAACTCATTTGTTACACGGGCACTTCAATGTTTTTTAAACTTATTTGAACTCCGGACTTCTTTTGTGTTCAGTATGCTGCATTCAAAGCGACATCATCAATTTCCAACATGTTCTGACATCATTTGTTGTTTTTCAGTCATTTACCTAATTGTTTAGAGAGCTAAATGACCGTGAAATTGAAAATCACTACAAAATGAACTGTGAAAATGTTGACACTTGGCATGGTA
>NW_021264075.1:71236-72514 GCF_002162155.2 Triticum dicoccoides
TCATTTACCTAATTGTTTAGAGAGCTAAATGATCGTGAAATTGAAAATCACTACAAAATGAACTATGAAAATGTTGAAACTTGGCATGGTATCATCATTTCTCCCGCATAGCCTGTGCGAAAGAGTGGAGAGGGACACGGCAAAAACTGGACGCACTTCGTGTACAAACTAGACAATCTCTTTTGGAGTATCAAGGTTTAGGACGAGAACTCATCTGTTACACGGGCACTTCAATGTTTTTTAAACTTATTTGAACTCTGGATTTATTTTGTGTTCAGTATGCAGCATTGAAAGAGGCGTCATCAATTTCCAACATGTTCTGACATCATTTGTTGTTTTTCAGTCATTTACCTAATTGTTTAGAGAGCTAAATGAGCGTGAAATTGAAAATCACTACAAAATGAACTGTGCAAATGTTGAAACTTGGCATGGCATCATCATTTCACCCGCATAGCATGTGCGAAAGAGTAGATAGGATCACGGCAAAAACTGGACGCACTTCGTGTACAAACTGGACAATCTCTTTCGGAGAACGGTTTCGGATGAGAACTCATTTGTTACACGGGCACTTCAATGTTTTTTCAACTTATTTGAACTCCGGACTTCTTTTGTGTTCAGTATGCTGCATTCAAAGCGACATCATCAATTTCCAACATGTTCTGACATCATTTGTTGTTTTTCAGTCATTTACCTAATTGTTTAGAGAGCTAAATGACCGTGAAATTGAAAATCACTACAAAATGAACTGTGAAAATGTTGACACTTGGCATGGTATCATCATTTCACAAGAATAGCATGTGCGAAAGAGTAGAGAGGGTCACGGCAAAAACTGGACGCACTTCATGTACAAACTGGACAATCTCTTTCGGAGTATCAGGGTTTTGGACGAGAACTCATCTGTTACACGGGCACTTCAATGTTTTTTAAACTTATTTGAACTCTGGACTTCTTTTGTGTTCAGTATGCAGCATTCAAAGCCTCGTCATCAATTTCCAACATGTTTTGACATCATTTGTTGGTTTTCAGTCATTTACCTAATTGTTTAGAGAGCTAAATGACCGTGAAATTGAAAATCACTACAAAATAAACTGTGAAAATGTTGAAACTTGGCATGGTATCATCATTTCACCTGCATAGCATGTGCGAAAGAGTAGAGAGGTTCACGGCAAAAACTGGACACACTTCGTGTACAAACTGGACAATCTCTTTCGGAGTATCAGGATTTCGTACGAGAACTCATCTGTTACACGGGCACTTCAATGTTTTTTAAACTTATTT
>NW_021264075.1:72524-73866 GCF_002162155.2 Triticum dicoccoides
GTGAAATTGAAAATCACTACAAAATAAACAGTGAAAATGTTGAAACTTGGCATGGTATCATCATTTCACCCGCATAGCATGTGCGAAAGAGCAGAGAGGGTCACGTCAAAAACTGGACGCACTTCGTGTACAAACTAGACAATCTCTTTCGGAGAAGGGTTTCAGACGAGAACTCATCTGTTGCACGGGCACTTCAATGTTTTTTAAACTTATTTGAACTCCGGACTTCTTTTGTGTCTAGTATGCAGCATTCGAAGCAACGTCATCAATTTCCAACATGTTCTGACATCATTTGTTGTTTTTCAGTCATTTACCTGATTGTTTAGAGAGCTAAATGACCATGAAATTGAAAATCACTACAAAATGAACTGTGAAAATGTTGAAACTTGGCATGGTATCATCATTTCACCCACATAGCATGTGCGAAAGAGTAGAGAGGGTCACGGCAAAAACTGGACGCACTTCGTGTACAAACTGGACAATCTCTTTCGGAGTATCAGGATTTCGTACGAGAACTCATCTGTTACACGGGCACTTCAATGTTTTTTAAACTTATTTGAACTCCGGACTTCTTTTGTGTTCAGTATGCAGCATTCAAAGCCTCGTCATCAATTTCCAACATGTTCTGACATCATTTGTTGGTTTTCAGTCATTTACCTAATTGTTTAGAGAGCTAAATGACCGTGAAATTGAAAATCACTACAAAATAAACTGTGAAAATGTTGAAACTTGGCATGGTATCATCATTTCACCTGCATAGCATGTGCGAAAGAGTAGAGAGGGTCACGGCAAAAACTGGACGCACTTCGTGTACAAACTGGACAATCTCTGTCGGAGTATCAGGGTTTCGGACGAGAACACATCTGTTACACGGGCACTTCAATGTTTTTTAAACTTATTTGAACTCCGGACTTCTTTTGTGTTTAGTATGCAGCATTCAAAGCAACGTCATCAATTTCCAACATGTTTTGACATCATTTGTTGTTTTTCAGTCATTTACCTAATTGTTTAGAGAGCTAAATGACCGTGAAATTGAAAATCACTACAAAATAAACAGTGAAAATGTTGAAACTTGGCATGGTATCATCATTTCACCCGCATAGCATGTGCGAAAGAGCAGAGAGGGTCACGGCAAAAACTGGACGCACTTCGTGTACAAACTAGACAATCTCTTTCGGAGAAGGGTTTCGGACGAGAACTCATCTGTTGCACGGGCACTTCAATGTTTTTTAAACTTATTTGAACTCCGGACTTCTTTTGTGTCTAGTATGCAGCATTCAAAGCAATGTCATCAATTTCCAACATGTTCTGACATCATTTGTTGTTTTTCAGTCATTTACCT
>NW_021264075.1:73876-74418 GCF_002162155.2 Triticum dicoccoides
TGTACAAACTAGACAATCTCTTTCGGAGAAGGGTTTCGGACGAGAACTCATCTGTTGCACGGGCACTTCAATGTTTTTTAAACTTATTTGAACTCCGGACTTCTTTTGTGTCTAGTATGCAGCATTCAAAGCAACGTCATCAATTTCCAACATGTTCTGACATCATTTGTTGTTTTTCAGTCATTTACCTGATTGTTTAGAGAGCTAAATGACCATGAAATTGAAAATCACTACAAAATGAACTGTGAAAATGTTGAAACTTGGCATGGTATCATCATTTCACCCACATAGCATGTGCGAAAGAGTAGAGAGGGTCACGGCAAAAACTGGACGCACTTCATGTACAAACTGGACAATCTCTTTCGGAGTATCAGGGTTTTGGACGAGAACTCATCTGTTACACGGGCACTTCAATGTTTTTTAAACTTATTTGAACTCCGGACTTCTTTTGTGTTCAGTATGCAGCATTCAAAGCCTCGTCATCAATTTCCAACATGTTATGACATCATTTGTTGGTTTTCAGTCATTTACCTAATTGTTTA
>NW_021264075.1:74428-75523 GCF_002162155.2 Triticum dicoccoides
AGCTAAATGACCATGAAATTGAAAATCACTACAAAATGAACTGTGAAAATGTTGAAACTTGGCATGGTATCATCATTTCACCCACATAGCATGTGCGAAAGAGTAGAGAGGGTCACGGCAAAAACTGGACGCACTTCGTGTACAAACTGGACAATCTCTTTCGGAGTATCAGGGTTTCGGACGAGAACTCATCTGTTACACGGGCACTTCAATGTTTTTTAAACTTATTTGAACTCAGGACTTCTTTTGTGTTCAGTATGCAGCATTCAAAGCGATGTCATCAATTTCCAACATGTTCTGACATCATTTGTTTTTTTCTAGTCATTTACCTAATTGTTTAGAGAGCTAAATGATCGTGAAATTGAAAATCACTACAAAATGAACTATGAAAATGTTGAAACTTGGCATGGTATCATCATTTCTCCCGCATAGCCTGTGCGAAAGAGTGGAGAGGGACACGGCAAAAACTGGACGCACTTCGTGTACAAACTAGACAATCTCTTTTGGAGTATGAAGGTTTAGGACGAGAACTCATCTGTTACACGGGCACTTCAATGTTTTTTAAACTTATTTGAACTCTGGATTTATTTTGTGTTCAGTATGCAGCATTGAAAGAGACGTCATCAATTTCCAACATGTTCTGACATCATTTGTTGTTTTTCAGTCATTTACCTAATTGTTTAGAGAGCTAAATGAGCGTGAAATTGAAAATCACTACAAAATGAACTGTGCAAATGTTGAAACTTGGCATGGCATCATCATTTCACCCGCATAGCATGTGCGAAAGAGTAGATAGGGTCACGGCAAAAACTGGACGCACTTCGTGTACAAACTGGACAATCTCTTTCGGAGAACGGTTTCGGATGAGAACTCATTTGTTACACGGGCACTTCAATGTTTTTTAAACTTATTTGAACTCCGGACTTCTTTTGTGTTCAGTATGCTGCATTCAAAGCGACATCATCAATTTCCAACATGTTCTGACATCATTTGTTGTTTTTCAGTCATTTACCTAATTGTTTAGAGAGCTAAATGACCGTGAAATTGAAAATCACTACAAAATGAACTGTGAAAATGTTGACACTTGGCATGGTA
>NW_021264075.1:79701-100347 GCF_002162155.2 Triticum dicoccoides
AGAGAGGGTCACGGCAAAAACTGGACGCACTTCGTGTACAAACTAGACAATCTCTTTCGGAGAAGGGTTTCGGACGAGAACTCATCTGTTGCACGGGCACTTCAATGTTTTTTAAACTTATTTGAACTCCGGACTTCTTTTGTGTCTAGTATGCAGCATTCAAAGCAACGTCATCAATTTCCAACATGTTCAGACATCATTTGTTGTTTTTCAGTCATTTACCTGATTGTTTAGAGAGCTAAATGACCATGAAATTGAAAATCACTACAAAATGAAATGTGAAAATGTTGAAACTTGGCATGGTATCATCATTTCACCCACATAGCATGTGCGAAAGAGTAGAGAGGGTCACGGCAAAAACTGGACGCACTTCGTGTACAAACTGGACAATCTCTTTCGGAGTATCAGGGTTTCGGACGAGAACTCATCTGTTACACGGGCACTTCAATGTTTTTTAAACTTATTTGAACTCAGGACTTCTTTTGTGTTCAGTATGCAGCATTCAAAGCGATGTCATCAATTTCCAACATGTTCTGACATCATTTGTTTTTTTCTAGTCATTTACCTAATTGTTTAGAGAGCTAAATGATCGTGAAATTGAAAATCACTACAAAATGAACTATGAAAATGTTAAAACTTGGCATGGTATCATCATTTCTCCCGCATAGCCTGTGCGAAAGAGTGGAGAGGGACACGGCAAAAACTGGACGCACTTCGTGTACAAACTAGACAATCTCTTTTGGAGTATCAAGGTTTAGGACGAGAACTCATCTGTTACACGGGCACTTCAATGTTTTTTAAACTTATTTGAACTCTGGATTTCTTTTGTGTTCAGTATGCAGCATTCAAAGAGACGTCATCAATTTCCAACATGTTCTGACATCATTTGTTGTTTTTCAGTCATTTACCTAATTGTTTAGAGAGCTAAATGAGCGTGAAATTGAAAATCACTACAAAATGAACTGTGCAAATGTTGAAACTTGGCATGGCATCATCATTTCACCCGCATAGCATGTGCGAAAGAGTAGATAGGGTCACGGCAAAAACTGGACGCACTTCGTGTACAAACTGGACAATCTCTTTCGGAGAAGGGTTTCGGATGAGAACTCATTTGTTACACGGGCACTTCAATGTTTTTTAAACTTATTTGAACTCCGGACTTCTTTTGTGTTCAGTATGCTGCATTCAAAGCGACATCATCAATTTCCAACATGTTCTGACATCATTTGTTGTTTTTCAGTCATTTACCTAATTGTTTAGAGAGCTAAATGACCGTGAAATTGAAAATCACTACAAAATGAACTGTGAAAATGTTGAAACTTGGCATGGTATCATCATTTCACCCGAATAGCATGTGCGAAAGAGTAGAGAGGGTCACGGAAAAAACTGGACGCACTTCATGTACAAACTGGACAATCTCTTTCGGAGTATCAGGGTTTTGGACGAGAACTCATCTGTTACATGGGCACTTCAATGTTTTTTAAACTTATTTGAACTCCGCACTTCTTTTGTGTTCAGTATGCAGCATTCAAAGCCTCGTCATCAATTTCCAACATGTTCTGACATCATTTGTTGGTTTTCAGTCATTTACCTAATTGTTTAGAGAGCTAAATGACCGTGAAATTGAAAATCACTACAAAATGAACTATGAAAATGTTGCAACTTGGCATGGTATCATCATTTCACCCGCATAACATGTGCAAAAGAGTATAGAGGGTCACGGCAAAAACTGGACGCACTTCGTGTACAAACTGGACAATCTCTTTCGGAGTATCAGGGTTTCGGACGAGAACTCATCTGTTACACGGGCACTTCAATGTTTTTTAGACTTATTTGAACTCCGGACTTCTTTTGTGTTCAGTATGCAGCATTCAAAGCGACGTCACCAATTTCCAACATGTTCTGACATCATTTGTTGTTTTTCAGTCATTTACCTAATTGTTTAGAGAGCTAAATGACCGTGAAATTGAAAATCACTACAAAATAAACTATGAAAATGTTGAAACCTGGCATGGTATCATCATTTCACCCGCATAGCATATGCGAAAGAGCAGAGAGGGTCAAGGCAAATACTGGACGCACTTCGTGTACAAACTGGACAATCTCTTTCGGAGTATCAGGGTTTCGGACGAGAACTCATCTGTTACACGGGCACTTCAATGTTTTTTAAACTTATTTGAACTCCGGACTTATTTTGTGTTCGGTATGCAGCATTCAAAGCGACGTCATCAATTTACAACATGTTCTGACATCATTTGTTGTTTTCTAGTCATTTACCTAATTGTTTAGAGAGCTAAATGATCGTGAAATTGAAAATCACTACAAAATGAACTATGAAAATGTTGAAACTTGGCATGGTATCATCATTTCACCTGCATAGCCTGTGCGAAAGAGTGGAGAGGGACACGGCAAAAACTGGACGCACTTCGTGTACATATTGGACAATCTCTTTCGGAGTATCAGGGTTTCGAACGAGAACTCATCTGTTACACGGGCACTTCAATGTTTTTTAAACTTATTTGAACTCCGGATTTCTTTTGTGTTCAGTATGCAGCATTCAAAGAGACGTCATCAATTTCCAACATGTTCTGACATCATTTGTTGTTTTTCAGTCATTTACCTAATTGTTTAGAGAGCTAAATGAGCGTGAAATTGAAAATCACTACAAAATGAACTGTGCAAATGTTGAAACTTGGCATGGCATCATCATTTCACCCGCATAGCATGTGCGAAAGAGTAGATAGGGTCACGGCAAAAACTGGACGCACTTCGTGTACAAACTGGACAATCTCTTTCGGAGAAGGGTTCCGGATGAGAACTCATTTGTTACACGGGCACTTCAATGTTTTTTAAACTTATTTGAACTCCGGGCTTCTTTTGTGTTCAGTATGCTGCATTCAAAGCGACATCATCAATTTCCAACATGTTCTGACATCATTTGTTGTTTTTCAATCATTTACCTAATTGTTTAGAGAGCTAAATGACCGTGAAATTGAAAATCACTACAAAATGAACTGTGAAAATGTTGAAACTTGGCATGGTATCATCATTTCACCCGAATAGCATGTGCGAAAGAGTAGAGAGGGTCACGGCAAAAACTGGACGCACTTCATGTACAAACTGGACAATCTCTTTCGGAGTATCAGGGTTTTGGACGAGAACTCATCTGTTACACGGGCACTTCAATGTTTTTTAAACTTTTTTGAACTCCGGACTTCTTTTGTGTTTAGTATGCAGCATTCAAAGCGACGTCATCAATTTCCAACATGTTCTGACATCATTTGTTGGTTTTCAGTCATTTACCTAATTGTTTAGAGAGCTAAATGACCGTGAAATTGAAAATCACTACAAAATGAACTATGAAAATGTTGCAACTTGGCATGGTATCATCATTTCACCCGCATAACATGTGCAAAAGAGTATAGAGGGTCACGGCAAAAACTGGACGCACTTCATGTACAAAGTGGACAATCTCTTTCGGAGTATCAGGGTTTCGGACGAGAACTCATCTGTTACACGGGCACTTCAATGTTTTTTAAACTTATTTGAACTCCTGTCAGGACCCCGACTCGATGTCACATCGATCTAGCTGGTAACACCTCATATCACTTTGTGGCCTCACGCACGGTATCCCCACGGGTGTCGTCTTACCTTTTCCCGGGACCGTTTGCGCCTTTTGGCTCACGTATATGATAGTGTCGCTAGCATCCATATGATAAAGAGCCCGGGCTGACATGACTAGTCGTAAACCCAAAGTGGCACAGACTTACAGGGACAGGCATCCATGACCCAGCTTCGAACGTGTCGGTCATCAGCAAGTGGGTCCGGGCTGTAGCACTGGGCTAGCAGGACTCCGGTAAACCGGGCTGTAGCGGGCTAACAGGACTCCGGTACTCAAAGCGTGACATTTCCCCGAAGGGACAGACACAGGAACGAAGAAGGACACATGCCGGCTAGCCTAAGTGTTCCAGAGCAGTAGCAAGCTACCATGGCTCAGCGGAAACACTAGGAGACATTTCCCGGTAAGAGAGGCTACTAAAGATAAACAACTAGATAGTCAGATCCCACACATACCAAGCATTTCAACCATACACACAATATGCTCGATATGTGCAAATACAACGAAGCATCACAACATGACTCTATGATACAAGTACTTTATTTAAGGCTCAGGGAGCCATACATATCATACACACAGGTACGGGTCTCACGACCCAACATACAAATCATACAGTCATACAAGCCAACAGCGGAAGTACTTTGTCTGGGTACAGACAACTAGTAAAATAAAAGAGGCTTGGAAAGCCTAGCTATACTACGTGGTCCATCACAAGCTCAGGGTCACCACCTGGGTCTTAAGCCTACTCGTTGATGTCAACGTCTACATAGAACCCATCAGAAGGGGTTGCAGCGTCTTCTGTAAAAATGTAGATTATAGCAACATGAGTACAAAGGTACTCAGCAAGACTTACATCAGATCCTACATACATGCATAGTATCAAGAAGGGTCGGTGGAGTTATTGCAGCAAGCCAGCTTTGACTCTTGGCTAGACTATCCTACGATACTCCAACTTGAAATAGTTTTGCGCACACGAGTCCACTACTCACCACTTCAATACACTACCGAGGATCCACCTCCGTCTTCCTACGGAAGAGCCATCCTCGGCACTCACACTTATCTTGAGGCTTTTAGTAGTTTCCATTTACTTGTCTATGAACTGTATAGGCAACCAAGTAGTCCTTTACCGCGGACGCGGCTATTCGAATAGATCATGATAACCCTGCAGGGGTGTACTCCTTCATACACGCTCTCACCACTTATCGTCGTTTACACGACATGTACTCGGCAACCTTCAAGCGGAAGCCCAACGTGGGTGTCGGCCACGACCTACCTAATCACCTAAGCCTCCGGTCCAGGTTTATCGCCTATTCAGGTTCCATCCGCAGGGAGTCCGGCCGAGGTTTCCCATACGGCCCCGAACGATGTGAACAGGGTTCCCGAGATACCTAACGGGTATTCGGTACACCGTGCCACGTACCTACCGCATCACAGCCCACCCCTACGGTCAGCGCTGTCCACGGCCTCCAGTAGGCTACAAACACCAGAAACTACTTGCAACTCCTGGACGGAGAACTAGGGTGAATAAGAAGTCGAGAGGGTCCATTGGTTTCGGGCCCAATGCATGGTAGTAGCTGATTCTTAAATCACACATACAGATCTCAGTGCTTAAGGTCGGCTTCAATGAAACAACCCACCATGTACTCCTACATGGCCTCTCATCGATACCTTTACCAAATCGTGTTCACCACACCACTCTCATTACCGACATAATCATTTCACTCTAGCCCATCACCCAGATGAACCAGACCTGACACGACTCTAAGCATAGCAGGCATAGCAAGGTAGGAACAACACAAACATATGGCTCAATCAACTCCTACACATGCTAGTGGGTTTCATCTAGTTACTGTGGCAATGACAGGTCATGCAGAGGAAATGGGTTCAACTACCGTAGCACACAGCAGTTTGAATCGCGTTGTCTTAATGCAGTAAAAGAGAGCAGGAGCGAGAACATGGGATTGTATCGATATGATCAAATGGTTGGTTGCTTGCCTGATGGTTCGATGCACGGATACGGTTCTTCGTTAGGGTAGTCACGGTACTCCTCGGGGACAGATCCTGTCGTAAAGGATAACGATACACAGGCATCACCAAACAATGTGCAACAATATGATGCATGCATGAAACATGGCAATATGAGTGTGTTGGGCTAATGCAACTAAAGCTACCAACGCTGTCAGGACCCCGACTCGATGTCACATCGATCTAGCTGGTAACACCTCATATCACTTTGCGGCCTCACGCACGGTATCCCCACGGGTGTCGTCTTACCTTTTCCCGGGACCGTTTGCGCCTTTTGGCTCGCGTATATGAAAGTGTCGCTAGCATCCATATGATAAAGAGCCCGGGCTGACATGACTAGTCGTAAACCCAAAGTGGCACAGACTTACAGGGACAGGCATCCATGACCCAGCTTCGAACGTGTCGGTCATCAGCAGGTGGGTCCGGGCTGTAGCACTGGGCTAGCAGGACTCCGGTAAACCGGGCTGTAGCGGGCTAACAGGACTCCGGTACTCAAAGCGTGACATTTCCCCGAAGGGACAGACACAGGAACGAAGAAGGACACATGCCGGCCAGCCTAAGTGTTCCAGAGCAGTAGCAAGCTACCATGGCTCAGCGGTAACACTAGGAGACATTTCCCGGTAAGAGAGGCTACTAAAGATAAACAACTAGATAGTCAGATCCCACACATACCAAGCATTTCAATCATACACACAATATGCTCGATATGTGCAAATACAACGAAGCATCACAACAAGACTCTACGACACAAGTACTTTATTTAAGGCTCAGTGAGCCATACATAACATACACAAAGGTACGGGTCTCACGACCCAACATACAAGTCATACAGTCATACAAACCAGCAGCGGAAGTAACTTGTCTGAGTACAGACAACTAGTAAAATAAAAGAGGCTTGGAAAGCCTAGCTATACTACGTGGTCCATCACAAGCTCAGGGTCACCACCTGGGTCTTTAGCCTACTCGTTGATGTCAACGTCTACATAGAACCCATCAGAAGGGGTTGCAGCGTCTTCTGTAAAAATGTAGATTATAGCAACATGAGTACAAAGGTACTCAGCAAGACTTACATCAGATCCTACATACATGCATAGTATCAAGAAGGGTCGGTGGAGTTATTGCAGCAAGCCAGCTTTGACTCTTGGCTAGACTATCCTACGATACTCCAACTTGAAATAGTTTTGCGCACACGAGTCCACTACTCACCACTTCAATACACTACCGAGGATCCACCTCCGTCTTCCTACGGAAGAGCCATCCTCGGCACTCACACTTATCTTGAGGCTTTTAGTAGTTTCCATTTACTTGTCTATGAACTGTATAGGCAACCAAGTAGTCCTTTACCGCGGACGCGGCTATTCGAATAGATTATGTTAACCCTGCAGGGGGTACTTCTTCATACACGCTCTCACCACTTACCGTCGTTTACACGACATGTACTCGGCAACCTTCAAGCGGAAGCCCAACGTGGGTGTCGGCCACGACCTACCTAATCACCTAAGCCTCCAGTCCAGGTTTATCGCCTATTCAGGTTCCATCCGCAGGGAGTCCGGCCGAGGTTTCCCATACGGCCCCGAACGATGTGAACAGGGTTCTCGAGATACCTAACGGGTATTCGGTACACCGTGCCACGTACCTACCGCATCACAGCCCACCCCTACGGTCAGCGCTGTCCACGGCCTCCAGTAGGCTACAAACACCAGAAACTACTTGCAACTCCTGGACGGAGAACTAGGGTGAGTAAGAAGTCGAGAGGGTCCATTGGTTTCGGGCCCAATGCATGGTAGTAGCTGATTCTTAAATCACACATACAGATCTCAGTGCTTAAGGTCGGCTTCAATGAAACAACCCACCATGTACTCCTACATGGCCTCTCATCGATACCTTTACCAAATCGTGTTCACCACACCACTCTCATTACTGACATAATCATTTCACTCTAGCCCATCACCCAGATGAACCAGACCTGACACGACTCTAAGCATAGCAGGCATAGCAAGGTAGGAACAACACATACATAGGGCTCAATCAACTCCTACACATGCTAGTGGGTTTCATCTAGTTACTGTGGCAATGACAGGTCATGCAGAGGAAATGGGTTCAACTACCGTAGCACACAGCAGTTTGAATCGCGTTGTCTTAATGCAGTAAAAGAGAGCAGGAGCGAGAACATGGGATTGTATCGATATGATCAAATGGTTGGTTGCTTGCCTGATGGTTCGATGCACGGATACGGTTCTTCGTTAGGGTAATCACGGTACTCCTCGGGAACAGAACCTGTCGCAAGGGACATCGATACACAAGCATCACCAAACAATATGCAACAATATGATGCATGCATGACACATGGCAATATGAGTGTGTTGGGCTAATGCAACTAAAGCCAGAAGGGTTTGGACAAATTTGAATCAAAGATTCAAATTTCAAATTCAAATATGGCCTTTTAAAGTGCTTTTCCTTGTTCTGCTTGAAACATCAACTTAACTTGTTTGATCATGCATGAAAATGGTACAGATGGATAGATTGGATTTTTCTGATCATTTTTCATATATAATTTGTCCAATTTGGAGTTACAGAATAAAAGTTATGAATTTTTGAAGTTTAATTAATATTCTGGAATTTCCTGATTTAATTTAAATCCAGAAATTCAATTACTGCGTCAGCCTGACGTCACAGTGGCATCAGCAGGTCAACAGGGCTGGCTCGGGTCAAACCTGACGTGTGGGGTCCACACGTCAGTGACACAGGGGCTAATCCCGCGTTGACCCGGGCTGGTTAGCTTTGACTAGGCCCTGGGCCCACTTGTCAGCGTCAGTAGGTGGGGGGGTTAGTGACTAATTAACTAAGCCACGTCAGCCCGCCGGAGTTCTGGCCGGCGGCGACCATTAGCGCGGCGGCGAGAGTGGTTTTGGTCGTTTCGGCCACCAGAGGGGCCGCGGAGACCACCGGAGTGGAGCTGAGGTCGACCCGCAGCTCTTGGCGGAGCCCGTTGGGGTCGGGGTGGCCGGAGTCGACGGCGGCGAGCTCGGCTGCGGTCGCCGGGGTTCGGTCGTGCACGGGATTGGTGCTGGAGCTCGAAGTCGAGCAAGGCGAGGCGCTAGGAATGCTCTACGGGGTCTTGCGAACTTGTTTGACTCACCGGGGTGACCAAATGGTCACCGGAGCTGCGTCGACGGCGAGCTCGGCGACGGCGGAGGTTCGGCCGTGGTGGGGAGGTGGCTACGGTGAGGGAACGAGGGGAAGGAGAGGGGGAAACGGTGGCGTAGCTCACCGCGGTTGCAGTGGGCGTCGAAGCGGGCTCGGGGACGCGCTGGAGACGGTGAATTCGACGGCGACGGTGGTCGGAGCCCGAAGAGGGGAACGGCGACGTGACGGCGATGCAGGGCTTCCGGGGAGCTGTGGAGCGGTGAGGAGGAAGAGGGAGTCGAGGCGGAGCTCCTGAGCTAGTCGGGGGAGCGAGGGGTGGTCGGAGACGGTGGCTATGGCGAACGGCGGCGACGGTGGTGTTCGGTCGTGTGAGAGAGAGAGCGAGGGAGAGGAAGGAGAGAGCCGGGGAGAGTGAGAGAGAGCAGGGGGGATCGGGACAGGCTGCGGGCGTCGTCCACGCGGCCAGGAGGGCGTCGGCAAGCAGGAGGTGGCCGCGCGGCCGTGCGCGCGCGAGCACGCAGCAGCTTCGGGGCGAGGGGAGGAAGACGACGGGGAGCTACAGTGCTGGGCTGGGTCGGTTGCTGGCTGGGCCGGCCAGCTGGCTGGGCCGCACAGGTAAGTCTTTCCCTTTCTTTTCTGTTTTCTGTTTTTATTTAATATATCTGCAACTTTGTTGAATTAAATAAAATACCTAGGCAACTTCAAAAATCACCAAACTATTCCTGGCCCATAGTTGGATTATTTCCAACATGAAACATTTTAGTTTGGAGATATTTGAGCATTTAAATATTTTATATTATTTTAAATGCCCAAATTCAGATATTTATGATTTAAATCAAAAACCCTAGGATGGCCTAGGAAAATGTGCACCACTTTTGGCAGAGGTTCTGAACCAAGACAAAAATGATGGGCATTTTAGAAGGGCATTTCAGGTTCATTGAAAATTATTTTAGTAAACCCTAGTTGGTTTCAGAGGGGACTGGGGGTTCTGTCATCCCCATTTCAAGTTTCTGATGAATGAGTAAACATGATGCAACACTCTAATGCATGACTAGCTAGGGTGTGACAACTCACCCCCACTCAAAAGAATCTCGTCCCGAGATTTGGGTTCCTCCGAGAAGAAGGCGGGATACTCGAGTCGAAGACGATCCTCCCTTTCCCAAGTTGCTTCATCTTCAGAATGGTGCGACCATTGAACTTTGAGAAACTTGATGTTATGACGTCGGGTGGTACGCTCGGCCTGATCGAGGATACGAATGGGGTACTCTCGATATGTAAGATCATCTTGGAGATCAAGCGTTTCGTGGTCCACTTCACGGATAGGATCCGAGAAGCAACGCCTGAGTTGAGAAACGTGGAAGACATCGTGAACTCTGGAGAGGTGCGGAGGTAGTTCCAACTGGTAGGCAACTTCTCCTCGTTTGGCAAGAATGCGAAAAGGTCCAATGTAACGAGGAGCCAATTTGCCTTTGATACCGAAACGATGGGTTCCCTTCAGAGGGGTGACCCGAAGGTAAGCCTTCTCGTCAACCTCGAAAGTCATAGCCTTATGTTTTCGGTCATATTGACTCTTTTGACGGGATTGGGCTGTTCTCAACTTTTCACGAACGATACGAACTTGATCTTCCGCTTCCTAAATCATGTCCGGGCCAAAGAATTGTCTTTCCCCGGTCTCTGACCAGTTAAGGGGTGTTCGACATCGTCGTCCATAGAGAACTTCAAAAGGGGCTTTACCCAAGCTAGATTGATAGCTGTTGTTGTAAGCGAATTCGGCAAATGGAAGGCACTTCTCCCAGTCCATTCCGAAAGAGATAACAGAGGCTCGAAGCATGTCTTCTAGAATTTGGTTGACGCGTTCCACTTGACCACTTGACTGAGGGTGGAAAGCGGTGCTAAAGAAGAGACGGGTTCCCATAGCATTTTGAAAGCTTTCCCAAAATCGAGAGGTGAAAAGACTTCCTCGATCCGAATTGATTTCCAAAGGGACACCATGGAGGGACACTATCCGGGAGATGTATAAGTCTGCCAGTTGACTAGCGGTTATACTCTCACGAACAGGTAAGAAATGAGCTACTTTGGAAAGACGATCGACCACGACGAAAATAGCATTATTCCCTCTTTTGGTTCTGGGAAAGCCGGTAATAAAATCCATACCAATTTTATCCCATTTCCATTCAGGAATAGCTAAGGGTTGAAGGGTGCCAGCAGGCCGTTGATGCTCTGCTTTTACACGACGACAGACGTCGCAATTAGCAATATACTGAGCGATTTCTCTCTTCATCCTAGTCCACCAGAACCTCTGGCGTAGATCCTGATACATCTTGGTACTACCGGGATGAATAGTGAGAGGAGATTCATGAGCTTCCTTAAGGATTAATCGCCTTAGGTTGCGCACTTTGGGAACTACTAATCGATCCCCGAAGTACACGACTCCTTGATCATTAATGGAGAAGCAATTCGCAATTCCTTTCTGAATGTTTCTCTTGATGCGGGAGATTCCCGGATCTACCTTCTGTGCTTTGATAATTTGATCTGTAAGGGTAGGTTTTGCCACCAAGGTGGAAAGAAAACCTTGAGGTACAATGTGAAGGTTAAGCTTCCGAAATTCCTCATGGAGAAGCGGTTGACTTTGTTGTAACATCAGGTTGTTACAATAAGATTTACGACTTAGCGCATCAGCCATGACGTTGGCTTTTCCTGGGGTGTAGGTTATTCCTAAGTCGAAGTCTGTGATCAATTCAACCCAACGTCTCTGCCTGAGATTCAAATCTGGTTGGGTGAAGATGTACTTCAGACTTTGGTGATCAGTGAATATTTCGCAACGATTACCGAGGAGGTAATGTCGCCAGGTCTTAAGTGCATAGACTACGGCTGCAAGCTCTAGATCATGAGTAGGATAATTCTCCTCATGTGGGTGCAATTGCCGTGAAGCGTAAGCAATTACGTGTCGATCTTGCATGAGAATGCAACCTAGTCCTTGTCGCGAGGCGTCGCAGTAGATAACAAAGTCCTTGGAGAAGTCTGGCGGTACCAGCACGGGAGCAGAGGTCAGGCGTCTTTTCAGTTCCTGAAAGCTGTGCTCACATTGTGGAGTCCATTCGAACTTCTTATCTTTCTTGAGAAGTTCGGTCAGAGGTTTAGCAACTTTGGAGAAGTTCTCGACAAAGCGACGACAATAGCTCGCTAAGCCTAGAAAACTCCGAACTTGCTTGACCGATTCGGGTGGAGTCCAATCAAGGACGGCTTGAACTCGCTCAGGGTTAACAGCAATACCTTTACCAGATATTACATGACCCAGATAGGTCACTTCTGACAACCAGAATTCACATTTTGAAAATTTGGCATAAAGGCGATGCTCTCGAAGTTTCTTCAATACTAGCCTTAGATGTTCGGCATGTTCTTCCTTGTTCTTGGAGTAGATGAGTATATCATCGAGATAAACTACGACGAATTTATCCAAATACTCCATGAAGATTGAGTTCATTAACCGAGAAAAGGTGGCTGGAGCGTTGGTTAAGCCGAAGGACATGACGGTGTACTCGTATTGACCATAACGAGTAACAAAGGCCGTTTTAGGAATGTCCCTGTTTCTGATTTTGATTTGATGGTAGCCCAACCTCAAATCCATCTTGGAGAAGACTGAGGATCCAGCAAGCTGATCATACAGATCGTTGATCCTGGGGAGTGGATATTTGTTCTTGATTGTGACCAAATTGACAGGTCGGTAATCTACAACCATCCGGTCCGTACCATCCTTCTTCTTGACGAATAGGACGGGGCAAGCCCACGGAGATGAGCTAGGTCGGATGAAACCCTTTTTCAAGGATTCATCGAGTTGTTTCTTAAGCTCGGCTAGTTCTAGGGGTGCCATCTTGTAGGGTCTTCTAGCAATCGGAACGGTTCCTGGAATGAGGTCTATTACGAACTCAACATCCCTGTCAGGTGGAACACCTGGCAATTCCTCTGGAAAGACATCCGGGAAGTCACGGACTACCGGAACGTCCTCAAGGTCTGGCAAAGGGCTGGCGTTAAGAGAATATAATTGTCGCTTGGCTATTCGGGTCAAGACATTGACTATCTTTCCCGAAGGATGGGTGAGTTGAACAGTCCTAGAGAAGCAATCAATTTTGGCTTGATGAGCTGACATCCAGTCCATACCCAAAATGATATTAATATCTGAAGATTTAAGGGCTATCAAAGATGCGAGAAAAACAAGTCTGTCGACTTGGATTTCATTTCCATGGCTTACTCTAGAAGTTTGCCATTTGGATCCCGGAGTTTGAATCACCATAGAGGATGGCAAGTCACAGAATGCAACGTTATGCAAACGAGCATAATTTTCAGATATAAAAGAATGAGTGGCTCCTGTATCGAAAAGAACAGATGCCGGGTGGCAATTAACAAGAAGCGTACCGAGAACGACGTTGGGATCTTCTTGAGCTTCTTCGGCAGAGATACAGTTGACATGGCCACGTGAAGCGGTGACCGGTTTAGCATGAAACACTTTCCCTGTCGGCTTGCCACGGCCAACAGCTTTAGCAGATTGATTGGGGTTGGTCTGGGGACACTCACGCATATAATGACCAGATTCCCCACACTTGAAACAAGTCACGGAACTGGTACGTGGAGGAGCATTGTTAGATGGACCCCCATAGGGCTTGGCCGGTGCAGACTGTTGAACAGGGCGAGGCGCCTGGAAAGATGGCCTCGGTGTGAACCTGGGTGGCAGGGCGGTGTTGGGTATCCACACGCGGCGCTTCTGAGGACCAGCACCGGATGAGGAACGCGTGTCACGTCCATGCTTGCGTGTTGCATCATAGTCAGTCTGACCAGTTTCAGCACTGATGGCTTTGTTGACAAGTTTCGAAAAAGATGTGCACTCATGCAGACGGAGGTCGCGGCGAAGCTCAGGACTAAGGCCCTTACGGAACCTTGCTTGCTTCTTGGCGTCAGTAGACACTTCCTCAGTTGCATATCGGGCGAGATTACCAAACTCTCTGCTATACGCATCCACAGAAAGTCGGCCTTGGGTGAAACTGCAAAATTCTTCACGTTTACGGTCCATGAGACCCTCCGGAATGTGATGCTCACGGAAAGCCTCGCTGAACTCAGCCCAAGTAGTGACATGGCCCGCTGGGCGCATAGCTCCATAATTCTCCCACCACAGGCTGGCGGGGCCTTCAAGATGATATGCAGCAAAGGTGACCTTGTCAGCCTCCGCTACTAGCGCGGAATGCAGTTTGTGAGAGATACAGCGAAGCCAGTCATCAGCGTCGAGAGGCTCGACGGAGTGATGGAACGTGGGTGGATGCAATTTGATAAAATCACTGAGTGACACCACGTTAGCCCTCTGATGGTGTGTTGTGTTCTGTTCAATACGCTCCAACAAACGGTTTGTCTCCCGCTTGTTTCTCTCAGCTTCCATCATAACTTCGGCTAGTGAAGGAGGATGAGGCAGATTTTCATTCCTGGCTTCACTGCCTTCGGCCTGCTCTTGGGAAGCAGGGTTGGCGCGCGTGTTGACCATCCTAGGTAAACAAGACAATGATTTAGTCAGAATGATGAAATTCCGACATGGGATACATAATGTAAGGAATAACTCGGAATGCAAGATGATCATCCGTATGACATGGTAGATACAGAAACTGCTTCTTTATTCCATCGTCATACACACCATACAAGGTTTAGTACAAGACCAAACAAAGTACTATTACGGTGAGAAAAGGATTACATCTCATCGGAGGCATTCCAAGCTCCTATACATTATTTTTCTACATCTCCGGAAGGAGTACAGACTAGGTCATATCCCACGAGTCACGCAGGACGATAGACGACACGGCTAGTGCGAACTAGTGATACTACCACTACTCAGACCGATCCGTAGTAGTCCTCGTAGAAGTCACCTCCATAGCCTGGAAGTTCAACGCGATCATCCGGAAACAGACGGTCTCGCGGAGCTTGTGGACCATAGGGGCTAGGATGAGGTCTTGGACCAACAAACGGTGGCCTGCGGGGACCGCGAGGTGGGGTGATGCCTCCTACATCACGCCAAACCATCACGTCTGGCAGAGCAGATCTCACAGGATAGAGATTGCGCATATCTGAGAATCCAGCTTGCACTGCCGGTGCGAACCGAGTCAAAGTGGCCCAGTGGTCAGCACGGGTATTGAAGAGCTCTAACCTTAAGGCCCGATTTTCACGGTCCTTATCCTCGAGCATCTCAGCAGTGGTGCGAGTCCGTGAATCCTCCTGAGTGGAGTCAGCATAGATAGCTTGGAGATATCCTTGTGCTCCCGGGAGTGATCCTGGCATATACCGGAAGTCAGAGTCCCGAAATAAACCAGATCTGACTCGCATAATGGTCATCATAGAGTAGGCGGCATCCTGCACAGCCATCTCAATAGTAACCCCGAGTCCATAGGAGCAGTGAAGAGGCTCGGTGGATCCAGGATAAGATGGAAATATCCTGACAGTGCAGAGATACTGGCTTTGATTGAAATCTCGGAATTGCTCTTCGACCGTGTACTCAGGATACCAGCGGTATCCAGCCTCAGCCATTACCCTGACCAACTTGGCAGTATGGCCGGGTACATCTAGGCATCGAGTCAGGCGAACCACTTGATTGAGGTCGCGAGTGGCCATCTGAAAGCACAATTATAATGCAAAGGCATTAGAATTTCTAGCAAAATTTCGGCAGCATAACAGCTGTAAATGCTCAAAAAGGATATTGAGACATTTGACAAAGGATTTCGTACACACTCAACATCATCACATCAAAGTTCTGGAACCATTCTAACAACATAATGTGGTAGTAGAACTGAACTAGGCTTGTAACCATCAAACTTATAAGGTACTACTGATTAGTAACACGTGATCCTGATAGAGAGAACAGATCCTAATTCCTTAACCCCCGGTGGAAGAATGGACTGACTCAGATCAGAAAGTCATAAGGTATAAGGAGTAAAAAGAGCCTTACGTTCCCACCCACAAACAATTCCCCTACATATAACTAAAGAATTTCTAGACTCAACATCGACCAGTTTGGCTTGGAGAACCTACAGGCAGTCCGGCTCTGATGCCAACGCTGTCAGGACCCCGACTCGATGTCACATCGATCTAGCTGGTAACACCTCATATCACTTTGTGGCCTCACGCATGGTATCCCCACGGGTGTCGTCTTACCTTTTCCCGGGACCGTTTGCGCCTTTTGGCTCACGTATATGATAGTGTCGCTAGCATCCATATGATAAAGAGCCCGGGCTGACATGACTAGTCGTAAACCCAAAGTGGCACAGACTTACAGGGACAGGCATCCATGACCCAGCTTCGAACGTGTCGGTCATCAGCAAGTGGGTCCGGGCTGTAGCACTGGGCTAGCAGGACTCCGGTAAACCGGGCTGTAGCGGGCTAACAGGACTCCGGTACTCAAAGCGTGACATTTCCCCGAAGGGACAGACACAGGAACGAAGAAGGACACATGCCGGCCAGCCTAAGTGTTCCAGAGCAGTAGCAAGCTACCATGGCTGAGCGGTAACACTAGGAGACATTTCTCGGTAAGAGAGGCTACTAAAGATAAACAACTAGATAGTCAGATCCCACACATACCAAGCATTTCAACCATACACACAATATGCTCGATATGTGCAAATACAACGAAGCATCACAACATGACTCTATGATACAAGTACTTTATTTAAGGCTCAGGGAGCCATACATATCATACACACAGGTACGGGTCTCACGACCCAACATACAAATCATACAGTCATACAAGCCAACAGCGGAAGTACTTTGTCTGGGTACAGACAACTAGTAAAATAAAAGAGGCTTGGAAAGCCTAGCTATACTACGTGGTCCATCACAAGCTCAGGGTCACCACCTGGGTCTTTAGCCTACTCGTTGATGTCAACGTCTACATAGAACCCATCAGAAGGGGTTGCAGCGTCTTCTGTAAAAATGTAGATTATAGCAACATG
Organism: Triticum dicoccoides; assembly: GCF_002162155.2. Taxonomy (NCBI): domain Eukaryota; kingdom Viridiplantae; phylum Streptophyta; class Magnoliopsida; order Poales; family Poaceae; genus Triticum; species Triticum dicoccoides. The sequence goes on from NW_021264075.1 coordinate 96,469, forward strand.
AGTACAAAGGTACTCAGCAAGACTTACATCAGATCCTACATACATGCATAGTATCAAGAAGGGTCGGTGGAGTTATTGCAGCAAGCCAGCTTTGACTCTTGGCTAGACTATCCTACGATACTCCAACTTGAAATAGTTTTGCGCACACGAGTCCACTACTCACCACTTCAATACACTACCGAGGATCCACCTCCGTCTTCCTACGGAAGAGCCATCCTCGGCACTCACACTTATCTTGAGGCTTTTAGTAGTTTCCATTTACTTGTCTATGAACTGTATAGGCAACCAAGTAGTCCTTTACCGCGGTCACGGCTATTCGAATAGATTATGTTAACCCTGCAGGGGGTACTTCTTCATACACGCTCTCACCACTTACCGTCGTTTACACGACATGTACTCGGCAACCTTCAAGCGGAAGCCCAACGTGGGTGTCGGCCACGACCTACCTAATCACCTAAGCCTCCAGTCCAGGTTTATCGCCTATTCAGGTTCCATCCGCAGGGAGTCCGGCCGAGGTTTCCCATACGGCCTCGAACGATGTGAACAGGGTTCCCGAGATACCTAACGGGTATTCGGTACACCGTGCCACGTACCTACCGCATCACAGCCCACCCCTACGGTCAGCGCTGTCCACGGCCTCCAGTAGGCTACAAACACCAGAAACTACTTGCAACTCCTGGACGGAGAACTAGGGTGAGTAAGAAGTCGAGAGGGTCCATTGGTTTCGGGCCCAATGCATGGTAGTAGCTGATTCCTAAATCACACATACAGATCTCAGTGCTTAAGGTCGGCTTCAATGAAACAACCCACCATGTACTCCTACATGGCCTCTCATCGATACCTTTACCAAATCATGTTCACCACACCACTCTCATTACTGACATAATCATTTCACTCTAGCCCATCACCCAGATGAACCAGACCTGACACGACTCTAAGCATAGCAGGCATAGCAAGGTAGGAACAACACATACATAGGGCTCAATCAACTCCTACACATGCTAGTGGGTTTCATCTAGTTACTGTGGCAATGACAGGTCATGCAGAGGAAATGGGTTCAACTACCGTAGCACACAGCAGTTTGAATCGCGTTGTCTTAATGCAGTAAAAGAGAGCAGGAGCGAGAACATGGGATTGTATCGATATGATCAAATGGTTGGTTGCTTGCCTGATGGTTCGATGCACGGATACGGTTCTTCGTTAGGGTAATCACGGTACTCCTCGGGAACAGAACCTGTCGCAAGGGACATCGATACACAAGCATCACCAAACAATATGCAACAATATGATGCATGCATGACACATGGCAATATGAGTGTGTTGGGCTAATGCAACTAAAGCCAGAAGGGTTTGGACAAATTTGAATCAAAGATTCAAATTTCAGATTCAAATATGGCCTTTTAAAGTGCTTTTCCTTGTTCTTCTTGAAACATCAACTTAACTTGTTTGATCATGCATGAAAATGGTACAGATGGATAGATTGGATTTTTCTGATCATTTTTCATATATAATTTGTCCAATTTGGAGTTACAGAATAAAAGTTATGAATTTTTGAAGTTTAATTAATATTCTGGAATTTCCTGATTTAATTTAAATCCAGAAATTCAATTACTGCGTCAGCCTGACGTCACAGTGGCATCAGCAGGTCAACAGGGCTGGCTCGGGTCAAACCTGACGTGTGGGGTCCACACGTCAGTGACACAGGGGCTAATCCCGCGTTGACCCGGGCTGGTTAGCTTTGACTAGGCCCTGGGCCCACTTGTCAGCGTCAGTAGGTGGGGGGGTTAGTGACTAATTAACTAAGCCACGTCAGCCCGCCGGAGTTCTGGCCGGCGGCGACCATTAGCGCGGCGGCGAGAGTGGTTTTGGTCGTTTCGGCCACCAGAGGGGCCGCGGAGACCACCGGAGTGGAGCTGAGGTCGACCCGCAGCTCTTGGCGGAGCCCGTTGGGGTCGGGGTGGCCGGAGTCGACGGCGGCGAGCTCGGCTGCGGTCGCCGGGGTTCGGTCGTGCACGGGATTGGTGCTGGAGCTCGAAGTCGAGCAAGGCGAGGCGCTAGGAATGCTCTACGGGGTCTTGCGAACTTGTTTGACTCGCCGGGGTGACCAAATGGTCACCGGAGCTGCGTCGACGGCGAGCTCGGCGACGGCGGAGGTTCGGCCGTGGTGGGGAGGTGGCTACGGTGAGGGAACGAGGGGAAGGAGAGGGGGAAACGGTGGCGTAGCTCACCGCGGTTGCAGTGGGCGTCGAAGCGGGCTCGGGGACGCGCTGGAGACGGCGAATTCGACGGTGACGGTGGTCGGAGCCCGAAGAGGGGAACGGCGACGTGACGGCGATGCAGGGCTTCCGGGGAGCTGTGGAGCGGTGAGGAGGAAGAGGGAGTCGAGGCGGAGCTCCTGAGCTAGTCGGGGGAGCGAGGGGTGGTCGGAGACGGTGGCTATGGCGAACGGCGGCGACGGTGGTGTTCGGTCGTGTGAGAGAGAGAGCGAGGGAGAGGAAGGAGAGAGCCGGGGAGAGTGAGAGAGAGCAGGGGGGATCGGGACAGGCTGCGGGCGTCGTCCACGCGGCCAGGAGGGCGTCGGCAAGCAGGAGGTGACCGCGCGGCCGTGCGCGCGCGAGCACGCAGCAGCTTCGGGGCGAGGGGAGGAAGACGACGGGGAGCTACAGTGCTGGGCTGGGTCGGTTGCTGGCTGGGCCGGCCAGCTGGCTGGGCCGCACAGGTAAGTCTTTCCCTTTCTTTTCTGTTTTCTGTTTTTATTTAATATATCTGCAACTTTGTTGAATTAAATAAAATACCTAGGCAACTTCAAAAATCACCAAACTATTCCTGGCCCATAGTTGGATTATTTCCAACATGAAACATTTTAGTTTGGTGATATTTGAGAATTTAAATATTTTATATTATTTTAAATGCCCAAATTCAAATATTTATGATTTAAATCAAAAACCCTAGGATGGCCTAGGAAAATGTGCACCACTTTTGGCAGAGGTTCTGAACCAAGACAAAAATGATGGGCATTTTAGAAGGGCATTTCAGGTTCATTGAAAATTATTTTAGTAAACCCTAGTTGGTTTCAGAGGGGACTGGGGGTTCTGTCATCCCCATTTCAAGTTTCTGATGAATGAGTAAACATGATGCAACACTCTAATGCATGACTAGCTAGGGTGTGACAACTCCGGACTTCTTTTGTGTTCAGTATGCAGCATTCAAAGCGACGTCACCAATTTCCAACATGTTCTGACATCATTTGTTGTTTTTCAGTCATTTACCTAATTGTTTAGAGAGCTAAATGACCGTGAAATTGAAAATCACTACAAAATAAACTAGGAAGATGTTGAAACCTGGCATGGTATCATCATTTCACCCGCATAGCATATGCGAAAGAGCAGAGAGGGTCAAGGCAAATACTGGACGCACTTCGTGTACAAACTGGACAATCTCTTTCGGAGAAGGGTTTCGGACGAGAACTCATCTGTTACACGGGCACTTCAATGTTTTTTAAACTTATTTGAACTCTGGACTTATTTTGTGTTCAGTATGCAGCATTCAAAGCGACGTCATCAATTTACAACATGTTCTGACATCATTTGTTGTTTTTCAGTCATTTACCTAATTGTTTAGAGAGATAAATGATCGTGAAATTGAAAATCACTACAAAATGAACTATGACAATGTTGAAAGTTGGCATGGTATCATCATTTGACCCGCATAGCATGTGCGAAAGAGTGGAGAGGGACACGGCAAAAACTGGACGCACTTCGTGTACATATTGGACAATCTCTTTCGGAGTATCAGGGTTTCGGACGAGAACTCATCTGTTACACGGGCACTTCAATGTTTTTTAAACTTATTTGAACTCCGGACTTTTTTTGTGTTCAG
>NW_021264075.1:100357-102141 GCF_002162155.2 Triticum dicoccoides
GACGCACTTCATGTACAAACTGGACAATCTCTTTCGGAGTATCAGGGTTTTGGACGAGAACTCATCTGTTACACGGGCACTTCAATGTTTTTTAAACTTATTTGAACTCCGGACTTCTTTTGTGTTCAGTATGCAGCATTCAAAGCGACGTCATCAATTTCCAACATGTTCTGACATCATTTGTTGGTTTTCAGTCATTTACCTAATTGTTTAGAGAGCTAAATGACCGTGAAATTGAAAATCACTACAAAATGAACTATGAAAATGTTGCAACTTCGCATGGTATCATCATTTCACCCGCATAACATGTGCAAAAGAGTATAGAGGGTCACGGCAAAAACTGGACGCACTTCGTGTACAAAGTGGACAATCTCTTTTGGAGTATCAGGGTTTCGGACGAGAACTCATCTGTTACACGGGCACTTCAATGTTTTTTAAACTTATTTGAACTCCGGACTTCTTTTGTGTTCAGTATGCAGCATTCAAAGCGACGTCACCAATTTCCAACATGTTCTGACATCACTTGTTGTTTTTGAGTCATTTACCTAATTGTTTAGAGAGCTAAATGACCGTGAAATTGAAAATCACTACAAAATAAACTATGAAAATGTTGAAACCTGGCATGGTATCATCATTTCACCCGCATAGCATATGCGAAAGAGCAGAGAGGGTCAAGGCAAATACTGGACGCACTTCGTGTACAAACTGGACAATCTCTTTCGGAGAAGGGTTTCGGACGAGAACTCATCTGTTACACGGGCACTTCAATGTTTTTTAAACTTATTTAAACTCCGGACTTATTTTGTGTTCAGTATGCAGCATTCAAAGCGACGTCATCAATTTACAACATGTTCTGACATCATTTGTTGTTTTCTAGTCATTTACCTAATTGTTTAGAGAGCTAAATGATCGTGAAATTGAAAATCACTACAAAATGAACTATGAAAATGTTGAAACTTGGCATGGTATCATCATTTCACCTGCATAGCCTGTGCGAAAGAGTGGAGAGGGACACGGCAAAAACTGGACGCACTTCGTGTACAAACTAGACAATCTCTTTTGGAGTATCAAGGTTTAGGACGAGAACTCATCTGTTACACGGGCACTTCAATGTTTTTTAAACTTATTTGAACTCTGGATTTCTTTTGTGTTCAGTATGCAGCATTCAAAGAGACGTCATCAATTTCCAACATGTTCTGACATCATTTGTTGTTTTTCAGTCATTTACCTAATTGTTTAGAGAGCTAAATGAGTGTGAAACTGAAAATCACTACAAAATGAACTGTGCAAATGTTGAAACTTGGCATGGCATCATCATTTCACCCGCATAGCATGTGTGAAAGAGTAGATAGGGTCACGGCAAAAACTGGACGCACTTCGTGTACAAACTGGACAATCTCTTTCGGAGAAGGGTTTCGGATGAGAATTCATTTGTTACACGGGCACATCAATGTTTTTTAAACTTATTTGAACTCCGGACTTCTTTTGTGTTCAGTATGCTGCATTCAAAGCGACATCATCAATTTCCAACATGTTCTGACATCATTTGTTGTTTTTCAATCATTTACCTAATTGTTTAGAGAGCTAAATGACCGTGAAATTGAAAATCACTACAAAATGAGCTGTGAAAATGTTGAAACTTGGCATGGTATCATCATTTCACCCGAATAGCATGTGCGAAAGAGTAGAGAGGGTCACGGCAAAAACTGGACGCACTTCATGTACAAACTGGACAATCTCTTTCGGAATATCAGGGTTTTGGACGAGAACTCATCTGTTACACG
>NW_021264075.1:102364-105555 GCF_002162155.2 Triticum dicoccoides
ACATCATTTGTTGGTTTTCAGTCATTTACCTAATTGTTTAGAGAGCTAAATGACCGTGAAATTGAAAATCACTACAAAATGAACTATGAAAATGTTGCAACTTGGCATCGTATCATCATTTCACCCGCATAACATGTGCAAAAGAGTATAGAGGGTCACGGCAAAAACTGGACGCACTTCGTGTACAAAGTGGACAATCTCTTTCGGAGTATTAGGGTTTCGGACGAGAACTCATCTGTTACACGGGCACTTCAATGTTTTTTAAACTTATTTGAACTCCGGACTTCTTTTGTGTTCAGTATGCAGCATTCAAAGCGACGTCACCAATTTCCAACATGTTCTGACATCATTTGTTGTTTTTCATTCATTTACCTAATTGTTTAGAGAGCTAAATGATCGTGAAATTGAAAATCACTACAAAATAAACTATGAAAATGTTGAAACCTGGCATGGTATCATCATTTCACCCGCATAGCATATGCGGAAGAGCAGAGAGGGTCAAGGCAAATACTGGACGCACTTCGTGTACAAACTGGACAATCTCTTTCGGAGAAGGGTTTCGGACGAGAACTCATCTGTTACACGGGCACTTCAATATTTTTTAAACTTATTTGAACTCCGGACTTATTTTGTGTTCAGTATGCAGCATTCAAAGCGACGTCATCAATTTACAACATGTTCTGACATCATTTGTTGTTTTTCAGTCATTTACCTAATTGTTTAGAGAGATAAATGATCGTGAAATTGAAAATCACTACAAAATGAACTGTGACAATGTTGAAAGTTGGCATGGTATCATTATTTGACCCGCATAGCATGTGCGAAAGAGTGGAGAGGGACACGGCAAAAACTGGACGCACTTCGTGTACATATTGGACAATCTCTTTCGGAGTATCAGGGTTTCGGACGAGAACTCATCTGTTACACGGGCACTTCAATGTTTTTTAAACTTATTTGAACTCCGGATTTCTTTTGTGTTCAGTATGTAGCATTCAAAGACACGTCATCAATTTCCAACATGTTCTGACATCATTTGTTGTTTTTCAGTCATTTACCTAATTGTTTAGAGAGCTAAATGACTGTGAAATTGAAAATCACTACAAAATAAACTGTGAAAATGTTGAAACTTGGCATGGTATCATCATTTCACCTGCATAGCATGTGCAAAAGAGTAGAGAGGGTCACGACAAAAACTGGACGCACTTCATGTACAAACTGGACAATCTCTGTCGGAGTATCAGGGTTTCGGACGAGAACTCATCTGTTACACGGGCACTTCAATGTTTTTTAAACTTATTTGAACTCCGGACTTCTTTTGTGTTTAGTATGCAGCATTCAAAGCGACGTCATCAATTTCCAACATGTTCTGACATCATTGTTGTTTTTCAGTCATTTACCTAATTGTTTAGAGAGCTAAATGACCGTGAAATTGAAAATCACTACAAAATAAACAGTGAAAATGTTGAAACTTGGCATGGTATCGTCATTTCACACGCATAGCATGTGCGAAAGAGCAGAGAGGGTCACGGCAAAAACTGGACGCACTTCGTGTACAAACTAGACAATCTCTTTCGGAGAAGGGTTTTGGACGAGAACTCATCTATTGCACGGGCACTTCAATGTTTTTTAAACTTATTTGAACTCCGGACTTCTGTTGTGTCCAGTATGCAGCATTCGAAGCAACATCATCAATTTCCAACATGTTCTGACATCATTTGTTGTTTTTCAGTCATTTACCTAATTGTTTAGAGAGCTAAATGACCATGAAATTGAAAATCACTACAAAATGAACTGTGAAAATGTTGAAACTTGGCATGGTATCATCATTTCACCCACATAGCATGTGCGAAAGAGTAGAGAGGGTCACGGCAAAAACTGGACGCACTTCGTGTACAAACTGGACAATCTCTTTCAAAGTATCAGGGTTTCGGACGAGAACTCATCTGTTACACGGGCACTTCAATGTTTTTTAAACTTATTTGAACTCCGGACTTCTTTTGTGTTCAGTATGCAGCATTCAAAGCGATGTCATCAATTTCCAACATGTTCTGACATCATTTGTTTTTTTCTAGTCATTTACCTAATTGTTTAGAGAGCTAAATGACCGTGAAATTGAAAATCACTACAAAATGAACTATGAAAATGTTGCAACTTGGCATGGTATCATCATTTCGCCCGAATAACATGTGCAAAAGAGTATAGAGGGTCACGGCAAAAACTGGACGCACTTCGTGTACAAACTGGACAATCTCTTTCGGAGTATCAGGGTTTCGGACGAGAACTCATCTGTTACACGGGCACTTCAATGTTTTTTAAACTTATTTGAACTCCGGACTTCTTTTGTGTTCAGTATGCAGCATTCAAAGCGACGTCACCAATTTCCAACATGTTCTGACATCATTTGTTGTTTTTCAATCATTTACCTAATTGTTTAGAGAGCTGAATGACCGTGAAATTGAAAATCACTACAAAATAAACTATGAAAATGTTGAAACCTGGCATGGTATCATCATTTCACCCGCATAGCATATGCGAAAGAGTATAGAGGGTCACGGCAAAAACTGGACGCACTTCGTGTACAAACTGGACAATCTCTTTCGGAGTATCAGGGTTTCGGACGAGAACTCATCTGTTACACGGGCAATTCAATGTTTTTTAAACTTATTTGAACTCTGGACTTCTTTTGTGTTCAGTATGCAGCATTCAAAGCGACATCATCAATTTCCATCATGTTCTAACATCATTTGTAGTTTTTCAGTCATTTACCTAATTGTTTAGAGAGCTAAATGACCATGAAATTGAAAATCACTACGAAATGAACTGTGAAAATGTTGAAACTTGGCATGGTATCATCATTTCACCCACATAGCATGTGCGAAAGAGTAGAGAGGGTCACGGCAAAAACTGGACGCACTTCGTGTACAAACTGGACAATCTCTTTCGAAGTATCAGGGTTTCGGACGAGAACTCATCTGTTAGACGGGCACTTCAATGTTTTTTAAACTTATTTGAACTCCGGACTTCTTTTGTGTTCAGTATGCTGCATTCAAAGCGATGTCATCAATTTCCAACATGTTCTGACATCATTTGTTTTTTTCTAGTCATTTACCTAATTGTTTAGAGAGCTAAATGACCGTGAAATTGAAAATCACTACAAAATGAACTATGAAAATGTTGCAACTTGGCATGGT
>NW_021264075.1:106362-108480 GCF_002162155.2 Triticum dicoccoides
GCGAAAGAGCAGAGAGGGTCACGGCAAAAACTGGACGCACTTCGTGTCCAAACTAGACAATCTCTTTCGGAGAAGGGTTTTGGACGAGAACTCATCTGTTGCACGGGCACTTCAATGTTTTTTAAACTTATTTGAACTCCGGACTTCTGTTGTGTCCAGTATGCAGCATTCAAAGCAACATCATCAATTTCCAACATGTTCTGACATCATTTGTTGTTTTTCAGTCATTTACCTAATTGTTTAGAGAGCTAAATGACCATGAAATTGAAAATCACTACAAAATGAACTGTGAAAATGTTGAAACTTGGCATGGTATCATCATTTCATCCACATAGCATGTGCGAAAGAGTAGAGACGGTCACGGCAAAAACTGGACGCACTTCGTGTACAAACTGGACAATCTCTTTCGGAGTATCAGGGTTTCGAACGAGAACTCATCTGTTACACGGGCACTTCAATGTTTTTTAAACTTATTTGAACTCCGGACTTCTTTTGTGTTCAGTATGCAGCATTCAAAGCGACGTCACCAATTTCCAACATGTTCTGACATCATTTGTTGTTTTTCAGTCATTTACCTAATTGTTTAGAGAGCTAAATGACCGTGAAATTGAAAATCACTACAAAATAAACTATGAAAATGTTGAAACCTGGCATGGTATCATCATTTCACCCGCATAGCATATGCGAAAGAGCAGAGAGGGTCACGACAAATACTGTACGCACTTCGTGTACAAACTGGACAATCTCTTTCGGAGAAGGGTTTCGGACGAGAACTCATCTGTTACACGGGCACTTCAATGTTTTTTAAACTTATTTGAACTCCGGACTTATTTTGTGTTCAGTATGCAGCATTCAAAGCGACGTCATCAATTTACAACATGTTCTGACATCATTTGTTGTTTTTCAGTCATTTACCTAATTGTTTAGAGAGCTAAATGATCGTGAAATTGAAAATCACTACAAAATGAACTATGAAAATGTTGAAAGTTGGCATGGTATCATCATTTGACCCGCATAGCATGTGCGAAAGAGTGGAGAGGGACACGGCAAAAACTGGACGCACTTCGTGTACAAATTGGACAATCTCTTTCGGAGTATCAGGGTTTTGGACGAGAACTCATCTCTTACACGGGCACTTCAATGTTTTTTAAACTTATTTGAACTCCGGATTTCTTTTGTGTTCAGTATGTAGCATTCAAAGACACGTCATCAATTTCCAACATGTTCTGACATCATTTGTTGTTTTTCAGTCATTTACCTAATTGTTTAGAGAGCTAAATGACTGTGAAATTGAAAATCACTATAAAATAAACTGTGAAAATGTTGAAACTTGGCATGGTATCATCATTTCACCTGCATAGCATGTGCGAAAGAGTAGAGAGGGTCACGGCAAAAACTGGACGCACTTCGTGTACAAACTGGACAATCTCTGTCGGAGTATCAGGGTTTCAGACGAGAACTCATCTGTTACACGGGCACTTCAATGTTTTTTAAACTTATTTGAACTCCGGACTTGTTTTGTGTTCAGTATGCTGCATTCAAAGCGATGTCATCAATTTCCAACATGTTCTGACATCATTTGTTTTTTTCTAGTCATTTACCTAATTGTTTAGAGAGCTAAATGACCGTGAAATTGAAAATCACTACAAAATGAACTATGAAAATGTTGCAACTTGGCATGGTATCATCATTTCGCCCGCATAACATGTGCAAAAGAGTATAGAGGGTCACGGCAAAAACTGGACGCACTTCGTGTACAAACTGGACAATCTCTTTCGGAGTATCAGGGTTTCGAACGAGAACTCATCTGTTACACGGGCACTTCAATGTTTTTTAAACTTATTTGAACTCCGGACTTCTTTTGTGTTCAGTATGCAGCATTCAAAGCGACGTCACCAATTTCCAACATGTTCTGACATCATTTGTCGTTTTTCAATCATTTACCTAATTGTTTAGAGAGCTAAATGACCGTGAAATTGAAAATCACTACAAAATAAACTATGAAAATGTTGAAACCTGGCATGGTATCATCATTTCACCCGCATAGCATATGAAAAAAAAGCAGAGAGGGTCACGGCAAATACTGGACGCACTTCGTGTACAAACTGGACAATCTCT
>NW_021264075.1:109567-114408 GCF_002162155.2 Triticum dicoccoides
GGTCACGGCAAAAACTGGACGCACTTCGTGTACAAACTGGACAATCTCTTTCGGAGTATCAGGGTTTCGAACGAGAACTCATCTGTTACACGGGCACTTCAATGTTTTTTAAACTTATTTGAACTCCGGACTTCTTTTGTGTTCAGTATGCAGCATTCAAAGCGACGTCACCAATTTCCAACATGTTCTGACATCATTTGTTGTTTTTCAGTCATTTACCTAATTGTTTAGAGAGCTAAATGACCGTGAAATTGAAAATCACTACAAAATAAACTATGAAAATGTTGAAACCTGGCATGGTATCATCATTTCACCCGCATAGCATATGCGAAAGAGCAGAGAGGGTCACGACAAATACTGGACGCACTTCGTGTACAAACTGGACAATCTCTTTCGGAGAAGGGTTTCGGACGAGAACTCATCTGTTACACGGGCACTTCAATCTTTTTTAAACTTATTTGAACTCCGGACTTATTTTGTGTTCAGTATGCAGCATTCAAAGCGACGTCATCAATTTACAACATGTTCTGACATCATTTGTTGTTTTTCAGTCATTTACCTAATTGTTTAGAGAGCTAAATGATCGTGAAATTGAAAATCACTACAAAATGAACTATGAAAATGTTGAAAGTTGGCATGGTATCATCATTTGACCCGCATAGCATGTGCGAAAGAGTGGAGAGGGACACGGCAAAAACTGGACGCACTTCGTGTACAAATTGGACAATCTCTTTCGGAGTATCAGGGTTTTGGACGAGAACTCATCTCTTACACGGGCACTTCAATGTTTTTTAAACTTATTTGAACTCCGGATTTCTTTTGTGTTCAGTATGTAGCATTCAAAGACACGTCATCAATTTCCAACATGTTCTGACATCATTTGTTGTTTTTCAGTCATTTACCTAATTGTTTAGAGAGCTAAATGACTGTGAAATTGAAAATCACTATAAAATAAACTGTGAAAATGTTGAAACTTGGCATGGTATCATCATTTCACCTGCATAGCATGTGCGAAAGAGTAGAGAGGGTCACGGCAAAAACTGGACGCACTTCGTGTACAAACTGGGCAATCTCTGTCGGAGTATCAGGGTTTCAGACGAGAACTCATCTGTTACACGGGCACTTCAATGTTTTTTAAACTTATTTGAACTCCGGACTTGTTTTGTGTTTAGTATGCTGCATTCAAAGCGATGTCATCAATTTCCAACATGTTCTGACATCATTTGTTTTTTTCTAGTCATTTACCTAATTGTTTAGAGAGCTAAATGACCGTGAAATTGAAAATCACTACAAAATGAACTATGAAAATGTTGCAACTTGGCATGGTATCATCATTTCGCCCGCATAACATGTGCAAAAGAGTATAGAGGGTCACGGCAAAAACTGGACGCACTTCGTGTACAAACTGGACAATCTCTTTCGGAGTATCAGGGTTTCGGACGAGAACTCATCTGTTACACGGGCACTTCAATGTTTTTTAAACTTATTTGAACTCCGGACTTCTTTTGTGTTCAGTATGCAGCATTCAAAGCGACGTCACCAATTTCCAACATGTTCTGACATCATTTGTTGTTTTTCAATCATTTACCTAATTGTTTAGAGAGCTAAATGACCGTGAAATTGAAAATCACTACAAAATAAACTATGAAAATGTTGAAACCTGGCATGGTATCATCATTTCACCCGCATAGCATATGAAAAAAAAGCAGAGAGGGTCACGGCAAATACTGGACGCACTTCGTGTACAAACTGGACAATCTCTTTCGGAGAAGGGTTTCGGACGAGAACTCATCTGTTACACGGGCACTTAAATGTTTTTTAAACTTATTTGAACTCCGGACTTATTTTGTGTTCAGTATGCAGCATTCAAAGCGACGTCATCAATTTACAACATGTTCTGACATCATTTGTTGTTTTTCAGTCATTTACCTAATTGTTTAGAGAGCTAAATGATCGTGAAATTGAAAATCACTACAAAATGAACTATGAAAATGTTGAAAGTTGTCATGGTATCATCATTTGACCCGCATAGTATGTGCGAAAGAGTGGAGAGGGACACGGCAAAAACTGGACGCACTTCGTGTACAAATTGGACAATCTCTTTCGGAGTATCAGGGTTTCGGACGAGAACTCATCTGTTACACGGGTACTTCAATGTTTTTTAAACTTATTTGAACTCCGGATTTCTTTTGTGTTCAGTATGTAGCATTCAAAGACATGTCATCAATTTCCAACATGTTCTGACATCATTTGTTGTTTTTCAGTCATTTACCTAATTGTTTAGAGAGCTAAATGACTGTGAAATTGAAAATCACTACAAAATAAACTGTGAAAATGTTGAAACTTGGCATGGTATCATCATTTCACCTACATAGCATGTGCGAAAGAGTAGAGAGGGTCACGGCAAAAACTGGACGCACTTCGTGTACAAACTGGACAATCTCTGTCGGAGTATCAGGGTTTCGGACGAGAACTCATCTGTTACACGGGCACTTCAATGTTTTTTAAACTTATTTGAACTCTGGACTTCTTTTGTGTTTAGTATGCAGCATTCAAAGCGACGTCATCAATTTCCAACATGTTCTGACATCATTTGTTGTTTTTCAGTCATTTACCTAATTGTTTAGAGAGCTAAATGACCGTGAAATTGAAAATCACTACAAAATAAACAGTGAAAATGTTGAAACTTGGCATGGTATCATCATTTCACCCGCATAGCATGCGCGAAAGAGCAGAGAGGGTCACGGCAAAAACTGGACGCACTTCGTGTCCAAACTAGACAATCTCTTTCGGAGAAGGGTTTTGGACGAGAACTCATCTGTTGCACGGGCACTTCAATGTTTTTTAAACTTATTTGAACTCCGGACTTCTGTTGTGTCCAGTATGCAGCATTCAAAGCAACATCATCAATTTCCAACATGTTCTGACATCATTTGTTGTTTTTCAGTCATTTACCTAATTGTTTAGAGAGCTAAATGACCATGAAATTGAAAATCACTACAAAATGAACTGTGAAAATGTTGAAACTTGGCATGGTATCATCATTTCATCCACATAGCATGTGCGAAAAAGTAGAGAGGGTCACGGCAAAAACTGGACGCACTTCGTGTACAAACTGGACAATCTCTTTCGGAGTATCAGGGTTTCGAACGAGAACTCATCTGTTACACGGGCACTTCAATGTTTTTTAAACTTATTTGAACTCCGGACTTCTTTTGTGTTCAGTATGCAGCATTCAAAGCGACGTCACCAATTTCCAACATGTTCTGACATCATTTGTTGTTTTTCAGTCATTTACCTAATTGTTTAGAGAGCTAAATGACCGTGAAATTGAAAATCACTACAAAATAAACTATGAAAATGTTGAAACCTGGCATGGTATCATCATTTCACCCGCATAGCATATGCGAAAGAGCAGAGAGGGTCACGACAAATACTGTACGCACTTCGTGTACAAACTGGACAATCTCTTTCGGAGAAGGGTTTCGGACGAGAACTCATCTGTTACACGGGCACTTCAATGTTTTTTAAACTTATTTGAACTCCGGACTTATTTTGTGTTCAGTATGCAGCATTCAAAGCGACGTCATCAATTTACAACATGTTCTGACATCATTTGTTGTTTTTCAGTCATTTACCTAATTGTTTAGAGAGCTAAATGATCGTGAAATTGAAAATCACTACAAAATGAACTATGAAAATGTTGAAAGTTGGCATGGTATCATCATTTGACCCGCATAGCATGTGCGAAAGAGTGGAGAGGGACACGGCAAAAACTGGACGCACTTCGTGTACAAATTGGACAATCTCTTTCGGAGTATCAGGGTTTTGGACGAGAACTCATCTCTTACACGGGCACTTCAATGTTTTTTAAACTTATTTGAACTCCGGATTTCTTTTGTGTTCAGTATGTAGCATTCAAAGACACGTCATCAATTTCCAACATGTTCTGACATCATTTGTTGTTTTTCAGTCATTTACCTAATTGTTTAGAGAGCTAAATGACTGTGAAATTGAAAATCACTATAAAATAAACTGTGAAAATGTTGAAACTTGGCATGGTATCATCATTTCACCTGCATAGCATGTGCGAAAGAGTAGAGAGGGTCACGGCAAAAACTGGACGCACTTCGTGTACAAACTGGACAATCTCTGTCGGAGTATCAGGGTTTCAGACGAGAACTCATCTGTTACACGGGCACTTCAATGTTTTTTAAACTTATTTGAACTCCGGACTTGTTTTGTGTTCAGTATGCTGCATTCAAAGCGATGTCATCAATTTCCAACATGTTCTGACATCATTTGTTTTTTTCTAGTCATTTACCTAATTGTTTAGAGAGCTAAATGACCGTGAAATTGAAAATCACTACAAAATGAACTATGAAAATGTTGCAACTTGGCATGGTATCATCATTTCGCCCGCATAACATGTGCAAAAGAGTATAGAGGGTCACGGCAAAAACTGGACGCACTTCGTGTACAAACTGGACAATCTCTTTCGGAGTATCAGGGTTTCGAACGAGAACTCATCTGTTACACGGGCACTTCAATGTTTTTTAAACTTATTTGAACTCCGGACTTCTTTTGTGTTCAGTATGCAGCATTCAAAGCGACGTCACCAATTTCCAACATGTTCTGACATCATTTGTCGTTTTTCAATCATTTACCTAATTGTTTAGAGAGCTAAATGACCGTGAAATTGAAAATCACTACAAAATAAACTATGAAAATGTTGAAACCTGGCATGGTATCATCATTTCACCCGCATAGCATATGAAAAAAAAGCAGAGAGGGTCACGGCAAATACTGGACGCACTTCGTGTACAAACTGGACAATCTCT